>NC_046651.1:5539604-5624604 GCF_900324485.2 Mastacembelus armatus | reverse complement strand
CAAACAGATGCACAGCAGCTTTCCAATCTACGATGCGGTCACTGGTCTTGAAGTAAGCTAACGATCGGCTGCTGTGCTGATAGCTTGTTTCCGTTTTGGCTGGTCTGGAGCTCTGTCAGGTTTCAGGTTTACATTTAGCCTAGTTTGAGTCCAATACTAAGGTAAAAGCAGACTGAGCGTGGGTGGTATTAAGCTGAGGGTAACGAGGAGTTTGGCATCCAGGGCGTCTGTGGGTCGACTGTTTATGTTGTTTTAACTTAAAAGGGCGTGGAGCTGTGGACGCACGCCGGGTCAATCACACAAACAGTCTCTGGTACGTTAAGAGCCGCTTCTAAACACTATTTTCCCTCTGTCACTTGTTACCTTGCGTTTTCTGGTCTCGGCTGAACCGCTCCACACGAAACACTGATAAATAGCCCTCAGGTTCTGCTTCCAGTTGTCTACTTTGAAGCCATTGACATGGGGACAGCCTGCGGGACTCATGGTAGTCACAGCATCCGGCTCTACTGTCTTCTGGGCGAAGAAACCTGTTCAAATCCCTCAACGCAGACCCAGTCCAAACGGGCTGGCGGACTAGCTTGCCAGGTTCGTTATCCACCAATTGCTGCGTTCCGGCTAACTGGACATGTCCTGGTTGCAGTAAGGGAGACACGCGCAGTAGCAAGCATCAACACGGATTCTCCAGGATACTGCTCTTAGAAATGAAATGTTATTTATGCATTTAAGTCCGGGATGTTGTTATACACATAGTTCAGGTTCGCTCAATTACATGTTAGCAAGCTGGCTAAAGTTGGTTAGCATTGGAATTTCAACAGCAGCTTACACGGTGTGTCGTTAAGACCCACCTCACTCACGCCTTTGGGCCAATGGAGGCCGAGTGCTGGGCATGATTGACGTCTGCCACCGATCCTTCAGCTGCTAAGTCCCGCCTCCACGAACTGTGTGCTTCGTCGTGATTGGTGCCGGTTTCCTACAAACCACATCCGCCTGTATAAAACGTTCATTGGCTGAAGCGCAAATCATCTTCAATATATCAATCAAGAAAATTATACTGTGCCAGCCAGTAGTGGATGGAAATTCAGATCCATTTTACAACATACACGTAGAACAGGACTGATGAGAATCTCTTCACAAAGGCATAAAACCCAGAGCTATATTCTTAAACAATTTATTATTAACAGATCCACATTCGCAAAGCTCGAGCTCCCAATAACATGACAGTTTGATTTAATCTGTTGACTTCACCTTCTGCAATAACAAGCTGTCGGAAAAGTTTTCTATACAGTGCTCTAGCGACCTCTAGTGGATCCGACCTAAAAACAAAACAAAACAAAAAAACAAAACAAAAAGGTAAAAGAAAATAAAAACAAAAAAACAAAACAGTGCACCAAATTGTGAACAACTCCTCTGTTGTGGCGAGTTTGGTCAAGGGCATGTGTATAGATATGCTATCGACAATATCTACATTCTAACCAAAAGGAGTGAGAGGGAAACGATCATTGCAGTCTTTACAAATGCAGAATATATCAGATTTATTCCTCGTCAAGGATGTTTTACCTAATACGAAATGCCCTTGAGTTATGGCCATCATGCAGCAAAACCAAAAACGAACAGTGAGATTATTCACACATATGTTTGGAACAAATAAGTCCAGTTTTTATTATTGTGGTTTCTGTTAATGTAGCAGTGGCGCTCCAACCTGAACATTGATAAATAAAACACTGACAAAATTGAATCTTTTTTTTTTCCATTTCTGTAAGGATGTTTTGTTATCCTTAAGACACTGTGAAGAAAGAATAACCAAATTTATTATCATTCCACACAATTAGATTTTCCTTGACCAATGTCCTTATGCAATAGAATGTTTGTTTGCTTTCCTCTTTAAAAAAATCCAACAACTCATCCTGGGAAGAACGTGTTGGCTGGCTGCAGTGTTCTCTCCCTGTCCAAGGCCCCTCAGGAATAACTTGATGTTTTGCTACCGACATCGTCCTCCTGTGATCCCATACTCTGGAGGAAAAAAGTGTATCACGTTGAAATGTTCAGAAACAAATGGTAACATTATCCATATAACTCTACAACTTAATAAAGAATGAAAAACATGAAGGCAGTGTACATACAGTGAAAAATTAACTGGCAACACTTAAAATACGAAAAAGAGCAAATACCAAAATGTTTTATGCAACTGTTTTTTTTTTCCAGTTACCTTACCTAGCTACCACATAGCTACAGTACTGTTACAATAGCAACATAAATTGATATCATTGCTTAAATATTCTTACTTTCCCATTTGTGTTTTTTATTTCATTGATTTCAGTCTATCAGTTGTCTTTCTATCTATTACAGGTGCATCTGTGTTCCATAAACATCAAAGTAAGTTACTAAAAACGAAGTAAAAAATCCAAATGCAAAACCTGCACCATACATAAGTAAAATGTCCAAATATCAGGGAAAAATATGAATGTTTCAGTGTTAAAATCTGTCTCACCTTTTGCACAAATTGTGGGTTTACTGTGATTTCTTGATCCATTGATTTTAGTTTCTCATCCAGCTCTATACATTTCAACATCTGAAAGCAGAAAAATTACTTCACTTTAAAAGTGGTTATAATAATACCAACAGATTTGTGTATACAATAGGACGATAAACACAGTTCATTCAAAGCAAGACAACACTGAAAACAGAGATGGGTACGCTTACCTCTTGGTCAATTTTGTGGAGCATTGCTGGGTTGTTGTATTTTTCAGGGTTGTCATGGAAGCAGACCATACCATCCTTTTGGTTAATGCTAGCATAGATCTCACCATCTTCAATCTGCAAATAAGTACAAATAAAGACAAATAAGGAAATAAAGTCCATTATAACGGGTTTTATACTGGGCATTATACTGATCAATTATGCTGATCACTATTAAAGTGACTGATATGTACATTTAAATCCTTTCAATATGTATGGAATTGTTTTTAAGATAAGTAAGATGTAAAGAAAATTGCCAAAACCATCCAAAGAGATCACTAAGATTTTGAAGCTATGAATTGCTAAACTAAGAAATGCTAAGAAGCAAACTTATTTAAATGTGTACTCATGATATGTGGGCTGCTTTTTCATGCTGTAGACCCTGTGGACCAACTCACCATGTGTAAGACATATTTCTCTGCTTCCTGGGGGCCCGACAGCTGCACTCGACTTGCCATATCTTGCAAAGACAGTGTCAGGAAGGTCTGTAGGGGGCACATAATACAGATCTTTCAGCTGAATTAGGAATAAAGATTTTTTTGACCCTATGCACCACTGAAAGGAATCTTCCGTCTCTCTCTGCATTTGGCTGACTGAAGGCAAACAGAAGAAACTGGTCAAGAGAAGTCACCTAGACTCATAAGAACTTTGTTTATTAAACAGTTTTGGTAAGTCATTATTCATCAAGAGCACAGATTTTGAATGGGGTGCAGTCCCTGTAACTTTGATAATCTTGATCTAATATTACAATAGAACTATAGTGATAGCATGATAATATATGATTTAGGGTTGCGATAAACAACTATTTTAATAATTGATTAATCGGTCTATCATGTTTTCAATTAATCCGATTTTTTACAAAAAAAACAATATAGAGAAGTCTTTTTTCAACATTTTATTGTCAAAACACGAACCTTAAGTTTTCTCCAAATAGAGAAATAAAACTATTTCTCTGTGAGATAACATTTAAATAGATCTTCAATTTTATTATATTAAAGAAGGCTCTTTTTTACTATAATGTCATACTTAAAGCAAAAGTGAGTGGTGCATTATCCCTAATCAAGCAACATGCTTTCACACATGGACTTGCAAATTGCTAGACATTATCCTGGTGAACTGTAATTGGCTGAGGAATATGGACCAGACATGAGCCAGACATTGATCCTGAGAGCTCCCCTGTAAAAAGTCTGGGTAGTGTCGTGGTGTGAGGTAGAGGCAGACAGAACGTCAGCAGCACCAGGACATTACCCAGTGGCCTGTGGGCGATAACATAGTAGGAGGATAAGTTGACAAACTCTCAGAATCCTGGCATCAAGCGTGACTTTCAGAGCCATAGCATCTCTCAGCGAAGCACATAGCAAAGAGTGCATAGCTACAGTCCATCTGCGTGTCTGTCAATTTCATTTGCATTTACAGAGTAGCCTGGGATGGAGTCAAATGCCTGAATCAATGTTTCAGACCACCCTTTGTCTGAGCTCCATTGTATCTTCCACTGTGGCTGCATGTGTTAAAATGAAAAGACTGGATTATCTCTGGACGCGATTCTCACAATACTCTCCAGGGTTTATATTTGAAAACAGAAAACATTTAATCCAGACTGACTCAAACCTAAACAACTCTATTTAACTCTATATCAAGGTTCCTCCACTCAATTTAGTCCACTTTCAACCTAATTGAAGTCCAACAAACAAACAATTCAACTCTAAAAAAAAAACCTTTACACCGTACAGTTCACACCCCAGCCTTATTATGTGAAGAGCACTGGGAAATTTTCACTCAAATATTCTTGTGCACACATCTAGTGTGTTAGTACAGAAATAAAAGAAAACACACTCAGGCACCCCCACCTTTGTTAGCCTCTGGATGTTCTTCTTGTAGAGGGAGGAGAGGCACTGTTTGACCAGGCCTGTGTTGTTGTCTCGTGTGAAGGTCTCACTGTGTTTGTTGACCAGATTGCGCAGCTCGGCTGGATTGTTGGTGGTGTATACCTGAGCTAACTCGTGGTAAGCGTTGCTCAGGGGCTGAAGGTAGAGGAAATTACAGAGAAAACCCATTTAAAGCAAAATAAAACATAAGCTGCATGCAGAGATCTTTACTGGCTTTCACACAACAAGCAACACAAGCTAGTTGAATGAACACTTTGGCCTCTGTAATAATAATGACTGATAAACTACAACATAATCAACAGGGTAACTGACTGACCCCATTTGAATGCTTTGCAAACCTATATAAATAACTATTCATAATGAGGCAAACCTTTGGGGGCTTTGGTTTCTGTAATATCAACGTTATATAAAATAGTTGATATAGAGATGCTTGCGTGTGCAGTTTAACCACCATCCAGTTGGTTGTTAAACTAAGCACTAATCCTGTGTATATCCAGTATGTGTCAATGTTAGATACATGAGAGATTGCTTTAAACAATATCAACTTGAGGTTACAAATAAGGATTTCAGTATGAAAACAATGGAGTAAGATGTCTCTAAACTCAAGTTGTTTAAATGTATGTATACGTAGCTTTAACAGCTGTACTAAAAGAACAAAGCCAATATACCATTCATTTCACCTGTGCCATGTATCCTTACCTTGATAAACCTCCCTACTATTTGTGAGGTGTATTTGGGCAGCTGCTGCACTTTGCCATGGAGAATGAGTGACACCAGGATGTATTTCTTATAGGCTTCCAACATGATGTGGCTCACTGCCATGGCTGGAGTGGTTATTGCCTGAAATTTGGAAACACGTGATCACTTTGAGAATAACAGATAGTGAAAGTTTAAGGTGCATTCAGGAAATATACTAATACCCCTGACAAATTCAGAAGAATAACTGGCCACATTAGAAACTTAATTTTTAAAAATGCTATCACATACCATCACCACAATACAGTGCGAATACAATACAAGAAAGTACCTGTTCATAAAAATACAGTGCTCTTTCGAAATTTTTGAGGCCTGTGTAGATCATTCCACCATAGTAGTAATAACATAAAAAGTGCTTTGCGTCATAGGCTCCATTCTCCTTACAGATGTCCATCATGTCCAGCTCCAGGAAGGGTAGGGCGGGCTTGAAGCACTTTGCTAACAAGCACAGCTGCAGGGAGACAGGTATATAGTAGGGTGACTGACAGGGTTATATTGGACACAGTTAAACTAGAAAGGATGAAATCAACAGACTATACTGCAAATGTGCTTGTTGTTTTTTGGTTTTTAATAATTTAATAGAACCTTTAAAATGCATATTCAACTAAGTGTGCATCTGGGAGGAAGGTGCGAGTGAGGACCACAGGATAATTTTGATGTTGACTATAGACAATACAGCCTATTAGATCATTTAGTGGCAAACGTAACTGTGCAAGTTGAAGCTAAATGGCTTTTAGGATGGCAGCCTAAGTCTCGGTGTGCATGAAGCCAAGATGCAGCAGGAGCCATGACTTACCTGACACAAGTCTGCATGAACTGAGGTAAGTTGGTTTGTGTTCATCTGCATTTTGTCTATTGCCTGTTTTAGGATGACAACACCCCTCAATGGCTGTGGGAGAAGGAGAAACAATGAGTTATTCATCTTCGGCTTGCCTGAGACAAACACGCAGAGGAAGGTTGATGCCTGTACCACACTTCAAAATGCATTTAAATATTTAGCTTAAGAAAAAAAAAGGAAAAAAATGCTCCTCTTGGGTGCCTACATTCAGTTTTGTACTGGTAACGGAACAATTAATTGGTGCCTTGTCAGACAGTGTTTATAAATAAGACTTTAATTTACTAATTTCACTGTTGCCAAAGGTGAAATTGCTTTTACACAAAAGTCTATATAAGATCTCATTAGATACATTTAAACTACTCACAAGCTATTTATCAACACACTGCACAGTGTCCTATTAAAGTATCATGCACACAAAATGGGCAGGCTGATGAAGACATTTGTCTTTCTCAGTAACAAGAACATTATAGAAACCACAAAACATTACAAAACAGATACACACATACACACTTCTTGAAGTTGAAGGAAGTGGTGTGTTTTCTCTCTGTTAGATACAGTGGACCATTCTGCTGCTGAGGTGCAGAGGAACTCTGATTGGCTTGTCAAGTGCTGCTATTTTGAAGGTGTATGTGAGTTTATGTCTGTATGTCAACAGGAGCGCATGTTAGCACATTTGTACTGTAAATGAACAGAGGCTCATGTGTTAACAACAGAGATCAGCTGTTGATGGGATAAAAGTTCACTGCCCTTTAGCTTTTCGAGGTGAGAGACTTTTTCGAGGTGAGAGACTTTCTATTTTATCATAACAGCACTCTGTCAAAATACAAATTCAAAATATCTGCGAAAACTGTGCAGCCTCCAGTTGTATGTGACACATCCCAAAGACAGTGTGAATGAGGCGAAAGGGCTAAATAAAGATAACTAAGGAAACGGACACCACATTAAAAATAAATAAACCTAATTTCAACTAATATTTAAAGTCTGTAACTGTTCAGTCTTCTACAGCAACCAAAGCACTGCAAACACTACTGGGAGACAAGCATGAAAGCAAAGAAAACAGCATTATAAATATATATAATCTATAAAGAATTAGCCCCTGAATTAGACAATCTGTAGACTTTTAAAAATAGTGCCCGCTGTGAATATGCAGCTTTTCTCTGTGATATTTAAGTCACCATTTTTACATTTTATACACTAGATTGGTAAGTAAATGTAAGTTGGACATGTAATTACTGCCTTCTGTATGTCAAAACCAACAGTCTTACCTGTTTCCGCTCTACAAGGGCATTTGTCAACTGGTGGCAGAGACCAGCAACTGTGAAAGTAAACAAGAACGAGACCAGTGCTGAATGAAAGTCGATGACAGACGTTTAGGTTTAGTGGTTAGTTAAGTAACATCCACTGTTACAGGACACATCTACACTATAACATAGTTTATGTGTCACAAGCATATTCCTGCACACTTGCACATATACAATGCTGACATTTGCAGGATCTGAGCAAAATACAACATAGGGCTGAACAACTTGGGGCAATAATTTAATTGAATTTTTTTTTTTTTTTTTTAGACATATTGCCATTTAATGTGTATCTATACTATTTACTGAAAATTAGTGTTGCTGTGGGCAGCATGGTGGATGAGTGGTTAGCACTGTTGCCTCACAGCAAGAAGGTTCCCGGTTCTAAACCCAGCAAGGACCTTTCTGTGTGGAGTTTGCAGGTATTCTCCAGGTATTCTGGTTTCCTCCCACAGTCCAAAAACATGTATGTCAGGTTGATTGGTGACTCTAAATTGCCCATAGGAGTGAGTGTGAGTGTGTGTGGTTGTTTGTCTCTATGTGGCCTTGTGATGGACTGGTGACCTGTCCAGGGTGAACCCCTGCCTTTCACCCAAAGAGAGCTGGGATAGGCTCCAGCAGATCCATGTGATCCTAAGTAGGAATAAGTGGGTAAAGATGATGGATGGATGGAGTGTTTCGATGGATAGATGGAGTGTTGCTGTAAGTAACAGCAGGAAGACAGACCCAACATCCTAATATGTGTTACTGGTGCTGAGGACTACTGCTAAGAAATATACTTTGTATTAAATTGTATTTCTGTTTTTCACTTTCCTCTCTATAACTAATTATTTAGCTTATTATTTAGAGATTGAAAGATTAGAATTCTGGTCAGAAACTCCATGTCCTAGTTTCTTTAACACTGCCTTTTTATGCTGTAGGCTAAAACTTGACAGCCAGAGGGCTGTGCTGCCCACATGCATAGGGATGACTGTCACAATCCCTCTGATCTCACTGCTTTTCTAAACTTAGTTTTACTTAATATTAGGATGTGTTCACCACTGTGGTTTTACTTATTGAAACAGAATCTTTTAGGCAGTTGCAGATGACTAACCAATATGAATTGCACTGTTCCTGACTACTCTTTCTACTAACTACTTATTACTTTCAATACAAGACCACCTGAATTAACTTTTGGGGATGAATAAAGTTTATTTTATATAATCTGTCTAGAAAATCTTTCACTTTACTTGTAACAAAATATATAATATTAAGGAATTATATAAAACATAGGGCAATTTACAACACCACTAAATCACTAAAGTGCTAATACATTTAATACTTACAATCAACAGATTCTTAATTTCTGTTGATACAAAAAAACATTTCATAGTGCTTGTCAGTGGAGACTGAAAAAAAATCTGGACATGATATGTGGCCTGAGCTTTAAACAGAAGTAGATGCATGTTAAGGAGTGAGCACAATTTAGACCAAGTGTGCCTTAGCTGAGTTGACAACAGTGGATATTTAAGCTGAGTACATGCTGTCGACACAACAAACACCATGACACTGATCTGTGCAGCAACTTGTTCTGGTTCAACTGAAACCCTGCACAACATACCAACAAACATCAGCATACAAACAGGCTTCCAAAACATCTAAGAGCGAGAGGTTTGGTCAGAAAGGACTTACAAGTGTCTGTTGCATATCTAATGTGCTCCCCATTGCAGGTACTGATGAAGAGCTGGACTTGGGAGAAGAGCGTCTCAAAGTCAGGGATGTTTGGCATGGAGAATTTCACAAATCTGAAACACGGATGTAGGGGGTTAAAATGAACAAAACACAAACAATATAAAAAAATGTTAAACAAGGAGAGCTTGACAAATGCCATAAAGTTTAACTGGGAACACAACCACCTTAGCATGTTAAGTCAGAAATGAAAATGGGTAGTTGACAAGTAAACAGGAACAGTTCAGTTTTTTTAAATGCTCAAAGAGTAACCACAAAAACTACATTTTTATAGAGCCCATACAAGAATGTAATTATTTATATTATTACCTCCACTGTTTATTGTTATACTGTATGACAGCAATAAATGGTCATGTAGTGTGAGGGTCTACTTTTCTCTAAAAATATAATTAATACATTTGTTTTCTGTATAATGGTATACAAAGAATCTACTGAAGTAAGCATTTAAATAAGTACTTTGTTTTCACAAAGGTTGATATTTTGGCTAAAAGTTTGCAAAATTTAGGTTTTAGAGTTTAATATTGTTCAAAAGTAATGGGGTAAAAGAATATATATGATTAAAAACATATACAGTCTTTATCAGTTAGCCCACATATCACCACCATAATTTTACTGCTTGACTAAATCATACAGAACAATGTATCATTTTCAGAACCTTAATGTTCCAATAAAATGCCTAATGGCATTATGAGTATAATATTAATCTGCTTTAAAGTCACTCCTTGACCTTTCTCTCCCTTAAAGTACATTTCTGTCCTGTGTGACTTGGCATGATTTGTTTAGATTCTCCTCCTTTCTCTGAGGACTTCCATCATCCTTGCATGGTTGGCACTTGTTTCACGTCTTTACTAGACATGCCTGCCTCATATGAACAAAAAAATGTAGGTATGTGTAGTAATGTTAGACAAAAAAACACCACTATGAACATACCAATAACAATGCTTTGTAATTACAAAAGATAAAAGCCATCTTATTATCTCAGTTAACCTGTCGCTGTCAATATTTTTTACTTTACTTAAAGTCCACTGCCATATTAGTAGTGTGACACATGGTTCAGTCATACTATTACAATTTTGACATTTGGAGAAAAATTCTTAGTAGCGACCTTAATGCGCACCTTACAACTTACATACATCCTGTCAGGGGAACAACAAAAATATATTTCATAAACAAATACTTCTTATTAGCATGTGACACTGTGGAAAGGTAGAATTGTTATGTCTCACAATACACCCAAATACATAGTTTGTTTTTTCTTCCATTTTGGTCAAAAGTTTGATTGACATTTAAGATGAAAATAAGTAAATGACTAATATTGAATGTGGTTATGGTTTAAAAATCATCCTTATTTTTGTGCTTTGTAGCTGTGAGCTTCATGTAGATGTAACTAAATTCCAATTTGTCATCATAGTAATTCTCATAACTATATAAGATATACCTACATTGCTACGGTATTTGACTGTGTCATCCCTAAATTCTTAGCTGTACATGCAACAGGTAACCTTTAGCACAAATGTGTGCATCATTCCCTTGTTAACCATCTTTCCAGCTCGTTTGCCTCTAGCCCATTCATCACAGCAAAACAGCAATAATAAAATCTCTTTGGCATAGTTAAAAAAAAAAAAAATGAACAGAAGCCAAGTCACAAAAGCCAGAGTGTAGACAAAATACAAGTTGGGAGAAAACTGAACACACTAACAATGTTGATATGTTTAATTCCTTGCAACATATTTCATTAGAGACAGAGAAACACTTGTTTGCTAGCAGTAACTTTACTGATGATAGCAAACCTGAAAAAAAAAGGTGTGTGTGTGTGTGGGGGGGGGGGGGGGGGGGGGTACTTACAGCACAGCCAGCACACCTAGGGAATGCTCTTGGATGTCCAAGGCCCCCAGCACAGTGTCTAGGTGGGACAGATTTTTGGCCAACAGCTCCCCACTTTTGTTAATCAACTCACATAGCTGAGTCATCTGGCCTGGGGGTGTAGAGCAGGAAAAATTAAAGCCCTTAGGACCTCCTTGTATGCCTTTTAGAACTTTAAAAAATACACGTAACTCAGAATGTCAGAGACAGCTTACATCTCAATGTTACATGCGGGTTAAATGTGGAAAACACAATTTTTCCCAGGCCTGCTGATACACATTAACAAAATTAGGTCGTCATATTTGGACTCAATGTTACAATGTTTTCATCACCACATGCTTACATGAGGCATACAGGAATAAAGACATAAATGTATCAATGCTCAAAACCTGAAATATTATAATAACACCCCTTATCACAGCAATTGCAACTAATGAAGTTAAATTAATAAAATCCACGCAGAAGAAAAGTACAATAATATATTGCAAGTATGCTGAGGGCTTTTCTACATTGTTCAAGCTGTCACATTACAACAAAATTGATATTTTCCTGTCTTCACCAACAGAGGGGTTTTTTGTGTTGTGTTGAAGACAATATAACGTACAAACGTTTCATAGACATCGTACTGTGGCTAAGTATTTCAATATAAATCGGGTGGTCAAGTGTCCTGTCAAGGCCTTGCAACAGGGGTAATGCAAGAGGGATTGACACATGACTTTGAGCCAATAATACTCGCTAATTCACTTAGCAAGCCAATCATGTGGGACCAGGGCGGAACTACCGGTAGGCAGTCCCCAGAAATAAATTTCTACATCAAAAACAAAAAGTACAATTTTTCCATTTTGTTTCATGAGTTATCATGTTTACAGTTATGTTTGACATCTCTGTGGAGTACCGCTTCTTCTGGGGACAGTTAATTGAACTCTCCCATCCAAAGAAAGTCATTTTTGCTGTGTGTTTACATGATAAAGCAAAAACAGGGCTCTAACCAGTTGGGCAGCCTAGCGATCGGCAAGGCATTGGATAGCATATGCTAGCTAACTAGCTAATACTTCCCACTCGAATGAGTTTAGCAACCCTACCTTGAGCGGAGAGCTGCCGCACATTGTTCACAAACTGCTCCAAGGCTGAAGCCATTATTTCCTGGGTCCAAAGTGGAGGTAATTTGCACTGTTTTTCATTCAAACGTCAGAAACAACTCCGTCCGGACTGAGATAGGGGGCCACACAGCCGCCACTGAGATGAATCTATCGCGATACAATAAGAACCGAACAGACTGCAACGAGATTTGCGAACCGACTGTCGGATTCTTAAAGGACCCGACACTGGATTTGTTGATATTATCAATAACACAGTTCCTACAATTTTCATACCAGTACTCTGATTAGGAAATTATAACTTACTGTCCATGTTTTGTGCTAAGGGAATATGGTAGTCAATTTCAAACTGCAGAGCCTATCTCTCTTTAAGGAAAAAGAAACACAGGAACTGACGTTAGAGCCTACAAATTAGAGTTTTCAACAAAGATTTTAAAAGACGCAAGAGCCATGACTTTAGAACATCCACTGTGTATACCAAAAGTTTCTTGTACTTGTAAAACACACACTTGATATATTGCCTTTGACTTTTGATTTGCTTTGCAGACAGAATACATCAACTATTCAATTGTTATTTTGAAAGCCGAGGAAGTGGATAAATATGCCCTTCCATTTCCTAAACAGCTTATCCTGCTCATCCAGGGTTCAAAGCCAGGACCTTGGTCTTTTGAAGAGTTTATCATGCTTTGGGCAACAGTACCAACCCCTGAGCTACTGTTCAACCATTATAAGTTTGGAGTCTTTACAGGTAACTTAGTTTTAATGATATTATCATATCTACACGCAATGTGTTTAACAAGTAAATTCATTTGATCTGAAATCACTCAACTGTATTTCTCCTTAATCATGTACATAAACAAACATGAATAATGGACTATAGCTTCACACTGTTTCTACTGTAATTGTGATTGTTGCAAATGCAAATATCTTAACTGATCTACAATAACTGAATTTAAGAATTGCAAAAAAAAAAAATACCCCAACTCATATGTTATAGAAAATCCAACATTTATTTTTGAACATGTTCAAATGTCATACGTTTCGTGTATAGTTGATGGATCCCAAAAGCTTCACTGTAGAGTTTTTTTTTTTTTTTGTTGTTATTAGAAATAACTTTATCCACTGAAAGCCGCGGTGGTACATCGCCATTTTGAAGCGGAATGAACTATCTCGTTCATGTACAATATCTTTGCTGCGAGCAGGCTCGTAGTACAGTTTGTCCTCGGTGCAGCAGTAGCTACCAACTGTGCACTTGTTTTAGTTTCGCTTGTTCTAACAGCCATTCTGACAGATGCTCTGCGTCTGAAAAGGCTGTGGGTAAGCTGCTGGCCAGTTAATTCACACAGACAAGCGAAAGAAACAGCTTAGTGCACACTAGTCATAGGAATGTCACATTTGACCTGTCTAGCTCGTCAGCTAAAGCTAGCTACCTACCGTTAGCTTCTGTAACTGCAGAATGATAAAGTTAAGCTAGCGCTTCAACCGAACTAAACGAAAACACGAATAACAACCAATGGTGTCTATTCAAAACAAACCTGTTTAAAACTGCAGTGTTTGGGAAACCCTGTGACTCTCATGCGGACTCGCCGCTTGGAGAGGGAAGGAGCAGTAACGGTTAACGTTAGTAACAGTTGCTGGGCTGTAGTCAGACGTCAACAATGTCCGCTGCAACACGCATACTCGGAAGAGGAAAAACTTTGCTCTCTGATCCCTTTAAGAGGATTTGCGAGAACATGTCGTCCTCCTGCCCCTCGGGTAAGAGACTGCGGGTTCTGGTTGACATGGACGGGGTTCTGGCGGATTTCGAAGGGGGGTTCTTAAAGAAGTACCGGGCCAGGTACCCGGACGAGCCCTTCATCAGCCTGGAGGACAGGAGAGGGTTTTGGGTGTCAACGCAGTATGGGCAGCTGAGAAGTGACCTGTGTGTAAGTGACATGCACACATGTGTACAAAAATACTTACTGCAGGCAGAGCACAGTATGTCCATTGATCATCTTATTTAACGCTTATATCATTTAGGAACTGTGCTTGAAAGAATAGTGGCAGGGTTTACTCTAGCTATAGGCCAGGGTTTGTACATGTTTGATAATAGCCCAAATTAAACACTGGTGGTCCCAGACCGAAACATTGTTTAATGGGCCATATTCATCAGTGCTTCATTGGAGTAATTCAGTGTTTATATGTTGCTATATTATTGCTTTATTACTATATTAACGTTACTTAATACTACTGTCAAGAGGTTGTATAACAAAGCCAACAGTCCAAGGTCTATGTTTAACACTGAAGCGATTAACAAGGAAGGTCCAGCTTTGTCATTATTAAAATATTTAAGCACAGTACAATCTCGATTCAAATATAACCTTTTCTAAGTGTTCTGCGTTGCTATTCTTGACAAAGTTGACTTTTGGCCATTTCTTTCAGAGCACAGGCACATACATAACTAAAGCAGATCAATGTACACTGTTAGTAATAAGCTATACTTTGTGTGTGTGTGTGTGTGTGTGTGTGTGTGTGTGTGTGTGTGACTTCAGGACAAAGCCATCAGTATCTGGCAGTCCAAAGACTTCTTCATAGAGCTAGAGCCCCTACCAGGAGGAGTGGAGGCGGTCAAGGACATGGCCAACATGGATAAGTATGTTTGAAAGTTCTGTTGGCTCCACTGATAAATAAATTGATTTGACAGCTGCTGATGTAAGAGCGAAATGTGATACAGACAGGGGTGCCGACTGATGGCTGTGGATAAAAACTGTACCATATTGTAGCCCTTATATCAAAACAGGTGTGTATGGTCTCATTTCCTGATCCAGTGTTGCTAATGAATAATAAATATTCTGTTGGCATAGATTATTATTCAGTCATAATATATTGGGAGGTTTCTACATAATGAATCAAATTAGGCATGTGGGCCTGCTTTCGGTCAATGTATGAATTTCACATTAAACTGCATGAATTCAACGTTCCTATTAGGGGGGAGAGATATTCAAAACATGCAAGGAAACAGCAGGATTTCCAGGAGTGAGAAGTGCCACATAAAAATATAACCCTAGAAAGTTATTACGTTATAGCAAATTGCTTTTTGTCCTGAACTGCAGTGATGGGCAGATACTGCCTTATGGAGCTTTGGGGCTTTCTTTCAGTTTGAGTCGAAACCAGATTCAAAGTTTCCCCTCTTCCAAGGCTGCAGCACAGTGACATCTGGTGGCCTGGGCAATTCATGGCAACCCATCAAACCTAAAGCTCTACCATACCTCGCTGATTTCAGTAGTTTTTATTCTTATGGGCAGTAACACTGCTGTAAGCCTAGTATAATTATTAAAATCTGTAATACTTATTGTTGAGTACCACTGTTATAAATGTAGATATTGTTGTGGAGTATGTCACAGTAAAATAATTAACAAATGCCTTGTCTGAAAGCCCAGCTATCTAATACTTGTGTTGTACTTTAGGCCCAATATCCACTGTGGGCTTGTGATTTAACTTCATGGTTGATGTATATGTAAACTTTCATATGTATTCAATTATCCAATTACTGTTACATTACTTGGCACCAAGAGGAAATGTTCTGACAATTGTAATTTGGTCTTACAATGATTCTCTGCTCTTCTTATTCCACTAATGAGTCTGTCATATAGTTTAACTGCAAAACAGTCAGCACGGTCAAACTGAATGAGGATCTCAGGAACAGCAGAGACAGATATAAGTCACATGGTACTCTTCATTTTACACAAGTGCCAACACAATATAACAGTGTGCTTCATAAGAATGAAGCAGTCTTTGGCATTTAGGTGTCATTTGCCCATGTCTAAACTGTGAAAATGTGTAGAAGCTATCTTGAAGTTGTGCCAACAGCCTTTCTATCCCACTGCTGTATGTGTGTATGTTCAAGTGTTTGCATGCACAAAACTCACCTTACTGACTTTTAATGCTTTGATTGCGCTTCTTGTGTGGTGTTTCACTTTTTTTAACCTCTGTTTTCCTAACAGGGAAGATCCACCACCTAGACACCATTATAGTTATTACTTTTAGTCAGAAACCAGAGGGGCTGTCAGCCATCAGCAACTGGAATATTAAACTGTTCCTATAGTTTCATGGCTGGCTACACACTAGCACCAATTATAAAAATGTGGGAGACCACAATCAGTTTCAACTGATTTTTAACATTGTAAGCCTCCAAATTCACACACTAGACAATTCGACCAGACCAGATAACCACACACCTGCCATTTGAAGTACTGAAGTACTCACATTGGCAATTCCACAGACATGAGATTTCACAGAAATGTGCATAATCAATACTGACACATCTAATGCTGTTGCAATTTCTGCCTACACCTTTTCCTTGTCGGCCCTACTGTTGTATGTCTTGCATGATTTTGCCATTATTCAACAAGCTTGTCTTCTTTTTAAATGCTCTATTTGGCTCAGGTTATTTTTAGAGCTGTAAAAGTATACAATATCCAGTTGGTGACACTTCTTGGGGCTGCTCGCTCTCATTGGCTATTGTGGGTATTTTGTTGGAGCATCTCCAATCACATCAGTCGTTAATATCAAACATCAAGGCTCCAACTCGATCAGGAGCAGTAAAATAATTGTATTGACACCACACACTACAGGATTATGTAAACAAATAATCAGCTGTGACAACTCTCAAATCAGGCCACACCCCCAACAATCACTGGAGGAGGCAAATGAGGCTCGAAATCGGACATAAAAGGGTCTATTGTGTAGCCAAACTAATTTTTCCTTCTGTTTCTCCTTCTGCAGCACAGATGTCTTTATTTGCACCAGCCCTATAAAGCATTACAAACATTGCCCGTATGAAAAGGTGAGCCTCTTGCCAATCATCAGCATCTAGTCCAGGCCCTTTGGAAATGACTACTGTTTCCTTTTTGTAATGAAATCTCATCTGCTGCATGTGTGCACATATTCCTGTCCAGTATGCTTGGGTAGAGAAGCATTTTGGCCATGACTTTCTGGAGCAGGTGATTCTGACCAGGGACAAAACAGTCATCACCGGGGACATCCTCATAGACGACAAGCCTGACATTCTAGGTGAGAACTGCACATAAATGATGCAGAAGTTGTTAAAAAAAAGAAAAGAAACAGTATTTGTTCTTGTATTGTAGTGTAAAAGCACCCAGCTCTTATTTTGGTAAATGGTAAGGAAAACTATAAGATCAGATTGTATTCCATTCCAGCATAACTCTGGTTGCTCAGCTTACATACTTGTCCAAATGTTTAAACAGCATGTTTTAATTTTAACATTAGGGAGAAAAGGCTTGTGGGATAATGACTGTCTGATGTCTCTGTAACATTGGTCTGGATAGTTACACCTCAATGAAGAGAAGGACAGGGCTGTTAATTTTGCCTTAAATTCTGATAGGATCCAGGATCATCTGGAACACAGCAGAGTAGACAGCATAGTGAGAGGTGTAGTTGGACATGGGACTTTTTCTAAATGTAACCACTAACCCCACTTAGTAATGAAATTACCATTGCTAATTAGTGAGACATGCTTTCAAAATGCTGTATGTTAGACTAGATGCACTATTATTTTATATTCTGTTTTTGTATTTGTTAAGGGTGAAAATTCAGTGTTAATATTGGCCCTTCATTTAGTTCTACTATTGACATCCATCCATCATCTACCACTTATCCTGGTACATCCATGGACCATGGGCAAAAGGCAGCATGCACCCCGGGCAGATTTCCACTCTGTTATTGTCTAGTCTTGACAAGTATACTAAGTTTGTCTTAGTCAATTTTTGTTGTTTGATTTTTGTTAGTTTTCAATTCAATTCAATTTCAATTCAATTCAATTTTATTTGTATAGCGCCAAATCACAATACAAATCATCTCAAGGCACTTTACAAAAACTAAAACTAAAAACCCAACAATTCCCTTATGAGCAAGCACTTGGCGACAGTGGAGAGGAAAAAACTCCAGCAGAACCGGGCTCAGTTTGGGCGGCCATCTGCCTCGACCGGTTGAGGTGAGTGGATAGAGCAGAGAGAAAAGAACAGCAACAATAAACAACAAATAGACACTGCAAGTTGGTGGGGCCAGTAACTGCACATCAGCGATAAACAGCTCCAGGACCAGGGACACCTGCAGAAGGTACAGAGAGAGAGAGAGAGAGAGAGAGAGAGGGAGGGAGAGAGCACAAACTAGGGGAGAGAGAGAGCACAAGGTTAGTAACATTCAATGGTGGAATATACACGAGGTGGGAGAGAAAGGGGGGGTTAGGGTAGGGGAGCTCAGTGCACCGATGGTCCTCGGGCAGTCTAGGCCTATAGCAGCATAACTAACTAAGGGATGGTTCAGGGTTTCCTGAAGCCAGCCCTAACTGTCAAAGAGGAAGGTTTTAAGTCTAGCCTTAAAAGTGCAGAGAGTGTCTGCCTCCTGAACCCAGGCTGAGAGCTGGTTCCACAGGAGAGGGGCTTGATAGCTAAAGGCTCTGCCTCCCATTCTGCTTTTGAGAACTCTGGGAACCACAAGTAGGCCTGCACTCTGAGAGCGAAGTGGTCTATTGGGATAATATGGTACTATGAGGTCTTTAAGGTATGAAGGAGCTTGATTATGAAGGGATTTGTATGTGAGAAGAAGGATTTTAAATTCTATTCTATATTTTACAGGGAGCCAATGAAGAGAAGCCAATATAGGAGAAATATGATCTCTCTTGCTAGTTCCTGTCAGGACTCTGGCTGCTGCATTCTGGATTAATTGGAGGCTTTTCATCAGCAAAAGCTGAAGATATTTTAGTCTAGTTTCCATCAGACTCTTTTGTCTCATACTCCTTAATAGATTTCTCTTCTAAACATTTTGAGACTACAGGTGTTTGTTGTGTACACTTACCATGGTAACATGTCATTCTCGACTTTGGCGAGATAAGATGAAAAGGTGGTTTAGTTGTTCACACACAGACTGTGTGTCCTGAGTGATTCAAAAGCTTGACTCAATAAAATACTGTTTAGCTTAAGAGGAGAATATACATTATTGGGTAACATTAATACAATGAAATTCCAGGAGCCAACATCTCGAAAATGATTTAGATTGACTCCTACTATAGCCCCATGCACACTACTTTAATATGTAGAGAAATGCAAAACTGAACAGGCCTACTGAGTCTATTTATGGTTGCTATGCTATGACTGGACAAGAGGTTTACTAACTGACAAAAAACACTGTGACAATATAATCAAAAGGAAAATTTGTTTGTAAAAAAAATACCAATAAAATGACCTGCATGCACAAATCATGATTACATGTTTTGAAGATATAAGGAAGAGAAATCTTAAAGGAAGAGGCCAGCACAAACCCCTTTGTGTAATAGTGTGTGGGTGTTATAATTATTTGCATACATACATACATTATTTGTGAAGATCTGCTGGCTTGTTTATAGCAGTGGTTTGTATGTTCCACACAGCAAGATGTGTGTGGCTGTTAGTTACCTAAATGGTTGTGCTCTATGCGTCCTGATCAGGTGCAGAATCCAAGCCAACATGGGAGCACATCCTGTTTACTGCCTGTCACAACAAGCATCTTTCAATTAGCCCCTTCCAGAGACGACTCCTATCTTGGTCGGACGACTGGAAGGCCATTCTGGACAGCAAAAGGCAGTGAGGAACTCGTTCACCCACGGCTCCCAGCAGCCTGGCTTCCCGGTTAATGGAAGTTTTTTAGGGCTCATGGCACCAACATCACCGCCACACTGGTGGGTATCGAGGCTTAGACAGGTCACAGTCTTGCAGAGAAAAAAGGTTTTGCAGAAAGCATACTGTATGTGTTGAAAGAAGGATTCACTTCTATGACCACAAGAGGGCACTCTGAGACTGATATGAAGTTGTTCACAACCACATTTCCACTACCTGCACTGGCACAACTGTGGTAACAAAATAGAAGAACAAGAGGTTAAAATAATTTTAATGGATAGACAGAAAGCCTAAAAGCTCTGGGTCTGTTTGTTTTGTGGGTTCTTTTTATGGATTTTTGTCTTCAAAATTGAACAAATGTAATTTTTGAGCCACCGGAGTGGTTTATCTGTGGTCCTCTTCACAAGATACTTATCAGAAGTTCTCATACTGTGTTGCATTAATGAGTCAATGGACTGTGATTCACTCACAACAACCAGGCACTCTGGCTACTCACTAAAATGTATAAATGTAGTCTTTATGATTGTGTATGTGCAATACATAAAGGAATGACTTACACACTGTAGCTATTTTGTTTATTTTACATGTACTTTTTGGGAAAGTACCCTACCACTGTAAATGCAAGTACGCTCAGAGATACCTCTTTAGGTTTTTAAGGAATTCAAATGGGTACTGTGAATTGGTGCTTTTTTTTAACCAGTTTTCTCTGTTTCACAATGATCTATGCATCTTGACTAATACACTGATGAGTTAAACAGATATATATGCATGTTGCCAACATTATCAACCGTAAATATTATATCAGAATGTAAGAGTCATTGAAAAATGTTTATTGCAGGTTGAGTAAGATGTTTATGTTAAAAAAAATTGAACAAATTTTCAAATGTAAGAATGAACCTAACAGATGATTTCCATTGCTATATTGTTTTTATTTTTACATGTTCTATTCTCACGCAGCCAGTCCAACAATTCTGAACTGCCAATATTTTGTCAGTTTTATAAGTAGGTGTTATGCTCTACAAATGTCCAATTTGTTCTGTCTTTTCTGGTAAAACAAGCATTTACTACACTTGAATTATTTTTACTTTAACATTTTCTCATTTTAGCATGTTTACATAAGCACATTGCATCTGATTTAAACCAAGCCATAGGATTACAACAATTGCTGACTGGCAGACTACAGTACCTCCACAGCACAAAAAAATTGATTGTATTGTATTGATTTTGCTATGTCATTTGTAGAAAATGCATACTGACTTAAAGGAATATGTACACTATATCCACATTTTATGCTTTTGACTCCATTAGCCACACGACGGCATTTTTCAGTTTCAGCCTAATACTGTAAAACATCATCACTATTTTTCTGTCTGTGGTGTTTGCTGTCAAGTGCAGCCTGTATAAAACAACCTTCAATCAGACAGGATTTGCATTGGTCCAGCTCATGTCCATTCAGACTTCCTTTAAAATTTGTAGAAGCTGATTCAGAAGGCATGTTGGGAATTTCTGGCAGGCCAGTTATGATTTTGCCTATCGTGCTTTCTGGGAACAAGGTGGTGGATACTGAACCTGCATTTTGAAAGATGTAGGTAGTGCTGTCTTATTGTGCCTAGGTAGATGTACAATATCATACATGCTTATTTCTGTTTATGAGATGTTTTAATGTTTGTTTTATTTAACTTTGCTTAAAATACACACAATGAAAAGAACACATGGAGGACCACAACACTTTTAATGGTCCTCTTTTTTTGGGTGCAATTATGGGGTGAATTTCTTATTCTTGTTTTCATGCTCAGGTAATTTAGGGCCACAATGTCAAAAGTCACATGAATTCAAATAGCTCTTGATAAAAATCTGGAAACTTCAACCTCATGGTTTTTCATTCATTTGATAGTCAGTGAAATCATTCATTTTGATACTGATTCCTGTAGCTGCTCCTGAATATGTTCTCATTCCTAATGAGAGACACTCAATTCTCATAGTGGAGAATAATAACTGAGCCAACATCTGTTGAGCTTCCTAGAATTACACCATTACCAAGAGCCAACTAAAGATGAAATCAAAACACATTTATTAAGTGACTTCCACCTACTTCCAGAGACATAAATTAAAGTTTAAGTAAAGCTCATATACACAAATATACAGCAATAACCACCACACTAATACAAAAAAAAACTATTTGAACTGATCCCTATATCAGTTATAAGCAGCAGCTGCAGGAATCGATCAAATTCTGAATTATGCACACTTCAAATGCAATTTTCTATACCATGAACAATGCTATATCACACGTTGCTTCTGATTATTGGTAGGAAAGGTCAATCAGAAGTAACGTCAGAATCCAGTGGTAGGGTAAAAGGAGCAGTTGATGCTTTATTTATTTAGTGAGAGTCAAAAGTGACAGCCATTCTTAGCCTTTGCAGCTAATTTTTTTTTTTAAATAAGACATACCCCTTGTATTTTGTGAGGAGGAAACCTGTCACCAAGTGCAGTGCGGTAGCTCACTGCTCTGTTTTTAATAGCTTTTTAACAATAGAGGTCTTCACTTGAGATTAATAAGCTTAGCCAGGGTCTAAGTCTGTTTGCTCAGCTCCATCCAGAGCCTCTTAATAACCTTTTTACAAAGACACACTCCCCAAAACCTGTAGACAGACTTTAACATGTAAAATTGGTGACAATTTCTTAATATTGATGGCAAGACTTATTCCTGTTGAGGCTCTGAGGGCACTGAAAGGTAGCCTAATATGCTTTGAAAGGAACCTCCCAAGCCATGGGGCTACACACAAATATATTCACATTCATACCTGTGAGTGGTGTCACATTGGACTGTGGGAGGAAACTGGAGCACACAGAAGAAAATTCTAGAATAAATAAATAAATGAAAAAAGATAATTACTTTAAGGCATCTAACAAAGAGAGCTAAATCAGCTTTTTTCTAGAAATGTCCCACTTTCAACTAAAGCTTCTTTGACTAAAACCCTCAACCCCATGTGACAGGGCACACTTCCCAAGACATACCTTTGCTTCTTTTCACACTTTTATCCACCATTAATTAACTCAACTAGGTCATGTCTCAAGTGCTGGAAATTCTTTGGAGGAGCTCATCGGAAGTGTTGTCCGTTCCATATGATCACCCACTGCAAGGTTGACAGCAAAAACCAGTCAACCATTGCACAAATGCTGAATGTGCATCAGTTGCACATCAGCCATTTTTGTCAATGAATGTTTTATGTTTGTGGTGCTGTAATCATTTGTGGGAGAGCAATGTTAAATCCATCCATCCATTATCTGTACCCACTTAGTCCTTAACCAGGGTCACAGGGATCTGCTGGAGCCTATCCCAGCTCTCTTTGGGTAAAAGTCAGAGGTACACCCTGGACAGGTCACCAGTCCATCACAGGGCCACATAGAGACAAACAACCTCACACACTCACACTCACTCCTATGGGCAATTTAGAGTCACCAATCAATCTGACATACATGTTTTTGGACTGTGGGAGGAAACCAGCGTACCTGGAGAAAACCCACACAAGCACAGGGAGAACATGCAAACTCCACACAGAAAGGCCGGGTTGCAAACCCAGGACCTTCTTGCTGTGAGGCAACAGTGCTAACCACTCATCATACTGTAGAATTACTTGATTTTCCACATTTGAGTGTTGTGAATTTCATCATTTATTTATTTTATTTATTTATTAATTTACCTGAGCTTTGTTTTCCTGCTCAGCTGAGCACCATCTCAGGTGTAACTTTAGACTCAGCTAAGGGACACAGAAGAATAAAGGAAGTTTAATTTTATGTGTTTCACAGAGAGCAACTTGGTTTGTTGCCATGATAGGCTGAATGAGAAGCTCTATTTCTAAACCAGGATATCTTTAAAATATCTAAGTTTACAGTACAGTGAGTGCGCACATTATAACTGGGACAATTTAATAAAAATAATTTATGAACATTTTAAACCTGCAAAAACTAATACTTAGGAAATAAAAAAGAATGGAAATACTAGTGGGGTTAAAAGTCTGTTTGCAGTCAACCAGGATTTTGTCTTTGGCTAAGTTTTATCACCTGGCAAAACTTATTGACTCTCTGCCAGGCTTAGATATTAAGCAAATGAACAAACTTCTGATGACTTGATTCTCTCCGTCTATTGAATAAATGAGTGAATCTTTATTGTCATTATACACAGAGTACAATGAAATTATGAAATTCTTCATAGTCTAGCTGTGGATTCTCAGGACTGCAGTGACACAACAACTGAATGTCAATACAAAATGTGCCTAAAGATTCTCTGCACTGCATGTTGCATTCTTAAACAAATTTTGTCTTTTGGCATCATTGTTAATACAACATGCATGTTAAATTAGAAAGGTGGTCTTTCCCAGTCCCCGTTTTTTGAGTGGACAGGTGAATCAGTGTGACACATTTCCTTTTTGTTACAGATATTGCACAGAGAGAATTATGGCAATGCTGGGAGAGGCATGAAAAAAAATGTTGGCACTGAACATAATTTTGGGTTGGTGTCACATTTTTATCTGGCATAAACTCTACTATGCACTCACTGCATACTCAACATAAACACGTTAAAGGTTGTGTAATTGCATTCTGAAATACTGATATATCAAATGAAGCGATTTAAACCAAGCTATCTTAGGTCTATACAGATTCATGTGATAGTTACTCAGGTCAGATGATGTTGCCTACTGTAAGTGCAGGCACAGCATCAACTGGAGGTGTTTGATGTGTGTGTGTAAGAGGGGGTGGATTAACCTGAGAGTCTTTAGAGAGTGTTGCTGTTTAACTTCAACCAGGTAGCTATACTAAAACAGCAGAAAACACAAGTATTTGGAAAAGGTTGTTGCACAGTGTGGAAAAAAATTAATAATTGAAATTTTAATGGATGACTACGATATGGTACGTCTTTCAAGAGCAACACAATATCACTGAAATAGGAGAAACAAGGACATAGGTCAGGATTTGATTTTACTGAAGCAGTGAGGCAGAAAAACAGTAGACATATTCATGTAATGACCTCACTTTAACTTTCATAAGCAAAGTTTTGACTTCGCAGTGTGTGGTCATATATCATTTTGGGTATGGTATTAGGAATGGGTATCATTAAGATATGAGCAATACTTATATTATACTGATCCTGCTTATTGATGCTGGTACTTGTATAATCTTATGATGCTACTAATACTACCCTCCACAGTTTAGTAAAAAAAAACAGACATGACATGAAAATATGTCAAGATTCAACTTTTTTTATTATTTGTTTTTTTGTAGAAATAAGATAAGAGGAGCAAATTAAGAGAGAGGAGCGACAAATAAATATGTCTTAATGTTGCTTCACTACAAGAAGCTAAACTCAGAAATTACAGATTAACAAAAGACCTATGTGGAGGAGAGAGAACTATCATATGTGAGCTTAAATAATAGAGAATATAACTTTAAAATGTTTATAAAGAGTAAAAACATGTAAACAAAAAAATTTGGAGGAGAATTCTGGTATTTTGAAGTTAGGCTTTAGTGTTAGTGTTTGTCCCCCTCAAACCACATAGAGATTGTGTCTGCCCCTCGAACACATAAATCACATAAATCAGATGTTAACACAAGAAGAGTTATTCATAAAAACCTAATAAAAATTAAGACCACTCCTCTTATTGAACAGCAAAAACAGAACAGTCAGATGTGGATTATGAAATATCAGGTCTCTTTCATCTAAATCTCTGTTAGTAAATTATTTGATAACTGATCACCAAATTGACTTACTTTATCTTACTGATACCTGGCTACAGCAGGATGAATATGTCAGTCTGAATGAATCAACCCCCCTCAGTCATAAAAATTATCATGTTCCTCGAAGCACAGGTCGAGGTGGAGGAGTAGCTGCAATCTTCCACTCAAACTTATTATTAAACTTTCATCCTCGAACAGTTATAACTCATTTGAGAGCCTCACTCTTAGTCTCTCGCATCCAAACTGGAAAACACAAAAACCAGTTCTACTTGTCATTGTGTACCCTCCACCTGTCCCTTACTCAGAGTTTTTAACTGAATTTCCAGACTTCCTGTCTGATTTAGTGCTTAGTTCAGATAAAGTCATTATAGTGGGAGATTTTAACATTCATGTAGATGTTGAAAATAATAGTTTAAGCACTGCATTTAATTCTATATTAGATTCAATTGGTTTCACTCAAAATGTTAATAATTAATAACATAAGTTATTATGTTATTAGTTAACATAAATTATAATTAATAATAAGTGCTGTAGCCTCACTAAAAAGAAAGTTAGTGAATCAGAGGAGATTAGCTCCATGGTACAGTTCACTGTACCTTAAAGCAGGCATCACGAAGGCTGGAAAGGAAGTGGCGTTCTACAAATTTAGAAGAATTTTATCTAGCCTGGAAAAGCAGTCTATTAACGTATAAAAATACTCTTCATGAAGCCAGAACTGCATACTATTCATCACTAATAGAGGAAAATGAGAACAATCCCAGGTTTCTTTTCAGCATAGTAGCCAGGCTGACAAAAGTCACAGCTCTGTTGAGCCAAGTGTTCCCTTAGCTCTCAGCAGTGATGACTTTATGAGTTTCTTTACAAATAAAATCACAACTATTATTCGTCAGATGCTTCCTATAGCTGCCATAAATTAATCTTCTACTACAGTAGCTGTTGAATCATCTGTAAGACCTCAGTTATGTTTACACTGCTTCTCTCCCATAGATCTCTCTGAATTCACATCAGCAGTTGCTTCATCTAAATCATCATGTCTCTTAGACCCCATCCTGACTAGACTGCTCAAAGACACCCTGCCATTAATTAACTCATCTTTATTAGACTTGGTAAATTTATTTCTAGTATCAGGCTACGTACCACAGGCCTTTAAGACTGCAGTAATCAAACCGTTACTCAAAAAGTCTAGTCTTGATCCAGGAGTCTTGGCTAATTATAGACCAATATCCAACCTGCCATTTATTTCTAAAATCCTTGAAAAAGCTGTTGCTAAGCAGCTATCAGACCACTTACACAGAAATGAACTATTTGAAGATTTTCAACAACAATCTTCTCTTAGCCTCAGATAATGGATGTGGAACCAGCTCCCAGTCTGGGTTCAGGAGGCAGACACTCTCTGTACTTTTAAGGCTAGACTTAAAACCTTCCTTTTTGACAAAGCGTATAGTTAGGGCTGGCTTCAGGTAACCCTGAACCATCCCTTAGTTATGCTGCTATAGGCCTAGACTGCCCGAGGACCATCGGTGCACTGAGCTCCCCTACCCTAGCCCTCCCTTCCCTTCCCCTGTCCTCCTCTCCTCCCCCCTCACATGTATATTCCACCATTGAATGTCACTAACTTTGTGCTCTCTCTCTCCCGTAGTTTGTGCTCTCCCTCTCTCTCTGTCCTCTCTCTGTACCTTCTGCAGGTGTCCCTGGACCTGGAGCTGTAAATTGCGGATGTGCAATTACTGGCCCCACCAACCCGCAGTGTCTATTTGTTGTTTATTGTTGCTGTTCTTTTCTCTCTCCTCTATCCACTCACCCCAACCGGTCGAGGCAGATGGCCGCCCAAACTGAGCCTGATTCTGCTGGAGGTTTTTTTTTCACTTAAAGGGAGTTTTTCCTCTCCACTGTCACCAAGAGCTGCTCATAAGGGATTTGTTGGGTTTTTTTGTTTTTGTTTGTAAAGTGTCTTGATTTGGCGCTATACAAATAGAATTGAATTGAATTGAATTGAATTGAATTGAATTGAATTGAATTGAATTGAATTGAATTGAATTGAATTGAATTGACTTCACCCTAAAAATAGTTTTTGCATTCCATAAAACTGAAGACAATAAAGCCTTGGAAGAGAAATCACCAGCAGGCTCATAGTGCTGAACAATATTTCTGTAACATTTTGCAAAGAACTAGTGCAGAGCAAAGCGCTATGTAGAGTCACAGATGTGAGAGTAGAACACAATGATTTACCTCCAGGTAAAATAACACATAGAGAAGAAATGTGGCTGTCAGTCTCAGCGCAGAGCCAGGGAGCAAGGGAACAAACACAAATCATTATTCTACACAGTGCTGATGTTCTGGATGGAAGTGAGTCACTGCGTGGGTGTCTGAGTGATGACAGACAACTTTTTGGTGTAAAAAACATTCAGATTCCTTTTTTTAAGTTAAGTAGCTTTTTTTTGTCATTTCAACCATGTACAGTAAGCACAGTGCAGCATAGTGAAGCAAGCAATATTCCACCAGGACCCACGATGCTACATAGACAATAAAACAATACACAAGACTAGACATATTAATAATGAACTAATAATGGCTCATTTGATTTAATAATTTAAAAAGGATAATTGGTCTAACATTCAATAAACTTAATTACAAAGTCATTGGGGAATTTTTTTCAAAAATATTAAAAATTATAGTATGTTATTTGCAAATATATTCCGACTCCAGACTATGTTCAGGTGATACCAAGCCCAGCTGACATTGGGCAGGAGGGAGGGTACAACCTGGACAGATCATCAATCCATCACAGGGCGGATGCACGAGGACAGACAATTCAATTCAATTCAATTTTATTTGTGTAGCGCCAAATCACAATACAAATCATCTCAAGGCACTTTACAAAAAGAAAAAATCCTAACAAACCCCTTATGAGCAAGCACTTGGTGACAGTGGAGATTTTAAAATTTAGTGTAACTGATGAATGAGAGTCCAGCAGGCTGCTGTTTTAGCTGAAAAAATACTCATTTAGCTACGTTCACAAGCTAACCATTGGCTTTGTTAGTCATTCAGTGCTATCACTGCAAACAGCTGTATTTTGGGGATGAAAAAATGTTCACGAGAGTGGTGAGCATAAACCAAGAAATGCCATCTGCTGGGTGTAAAAACAAAACAATGGAAGATGCTGAAGTACTGTGGGGGAAACTACAATGTAAATATAAACATATGGGCTGGTACAGATTTTTATGCATGACCAATTTTGAAGCTCCATTATTTCACTGGAAGCAGAACCCACTGATACTAATGTCTGATATTTAATCATAACCACTCACCTACAGTATCTAGGTGATGCCTCGACAGGCTAGTGGTTAGGACGGGAGCTCCATGTGGGGGAGCACAGTTCATAAGGTTGGTGATTTGGGTCTGCTGCCGACCTGATTTGCAGGTTTCCCTATTCTCTCTGTCTCCTGTCTGCCTCTCTACAATCTACCATTAAATAAAATCAAAAAAGACAAGACAAATACCAGCTCAATAATAAGATTAGCTAGATAGTAAAGCTAAACTGTTGTTGCTCCAAGTGTCAACTTAATTCTTTGAAACATAAACACATCGTTCCACTTAATCAAGAACATGATAAAACCAAACAACTGTAGTTTCTTAGAGGAGAAGCCCCAATCAAATGTCCGTATACAGCCTAGGAATAAAGAATACAGCCTTGTGTGGACTGTACTGCATTAAGCAATGGTTTTTCCATATCAGGAAAATGCATCAAAGTTGTCAGAATTTCCTAGAAGAGCCAGACTAAGACCAAGCCAGACTTTCTATTTCAGATTAGTACAGTGGCCTAACGAGCATGTAGTCAAACTGACCATACTAAGGGAGAATGCACATACAGTACAGTTTGTGCAGTGGGGATAGAAGATGTCCTTACTAGGACAAAGGACAGTTAAGAGTCAGCACTTATGGTCACTGTTAGAATCAGTGAGGTTATCCACATGCTGCTGACTGTAAAGGTTAAAAGACATACTTCATAAAAACTTCCATGGTTCTGTATGTGTTTGATTGGATACATGATTCATTCTGTAGGTACAATCCATGGAGTAGTACACAGTACAAACACATGAATGGAAAAAACTGGAAGTACAGAGAGATTAAACAAGCATATCAAATGGAAAGAACAGGTTAGGGGGAGCTCTTCCTGTTTGCTGTGCTGTTGTTCCTTCCATCACACGCCCTTGACCCTCTCTGTCTCACGCTGTTATCCTCTTTGGTTGTTTGGTTTGTTCTCGTTCATGTAATTGCTTTACAGCAGAGAAGGAAAGTGAGGAGCTTGAAGTGTGTTGCATCATCTTTTCCAGAGACTGTCATCTGCACATTACAATAACAGTGACAGTCTGGTTTTAGAGCCTGCTAGGTGTTTTTTTTTTTTTTAAGTTGAAGTATAGCAAAGTGACCTCATGACACAATTTTGTTTACTAACATTTATGATATAAGAATTCCTGTTACCACTTGAACCAATAGGTGACCTGTGGGTAATATTTTGGTGACAACATAACCCATTTTTTAAGGCTACTATAAACAGAAAAAACAATGTAGTACTGTGAAATGAGTCCTTAGTTGTGAATACATTACCGAGTTTTATAGTTTCATCTCATTGTTCAAGTGCATTGAGATGACTGTATTGTGATTTGGCGCTATACAAATAAAATTGAATTGAATTGAATTGTTTAGGATCTAGTGCTTAAATTGATTTTTGGTTTTGGTTCGCTCTCACTGCTCCCTTCTTGATATTTTTAGCTGCTGCATGCAGCTGTTTTGTTTTTTTCTACAAAACTAAAAAAAATCTGATCTATACTATGTGCTAAGGAGCCTAGCAAATGTCAAGAACATCAACAAAAACATGTGCATGTGAAATATCCCAAATGCTGGTATGTAATATCTGAGTCAGTAGTTTTTCAAGTGCCAAAGTGTATGATTCATCCACAGCCTTGTGTCAATCTGTTGGGCTGGTTTCTTGTTATCTGCCTGTTGGTTCATCTCTATCCATCCTTTTACATGCTTTTGTCTTTTTTATGCACATAAAACTCTACCCAAACTAGGAGCTGTTGCCAGGTGTTTGATACAGTCAGCCATACAGAATGAAAGTGCAAGACGAGGACACAATGTTTAAACTGTAATCAAGACATGGAACAGACTCCATTAAATGTCTGAGAACGAGAAGTGTTTTCTCCTCCATGTCTCTCTCACTCTAACCTGGTTCAAAAGGGAGAAACAAGGGTTCAGGCTTACTGTGAAAACCTGCTGTTAAGGGACCATTAACAGATGTCAAGCTTACAAAAGGCGGGACTTCAATTTCTTTTATGGGAACACTGAGGTTGGCATTTATCGCGTTGAACTGGCTGTTAATAAAGTGCATAGTTACATTTGAAGCACGTGGTATTTTTTAAGGGAAGGGACACTGTTCACTGCCATACACTTATTTCACATAATCAGTAATTGTATCCTCTTCAGCCCCAGATCCCTGGAAATTTAATTCACTTCCAAGTAAGGCTTGATAATTTCTGCAGAAAGAAAAAAAGATTTCAGGGAAAATAGATGGATATGTGAGCCAGATATTAAGTCAAATATTATAGTCAGTTTCATCATAATTTTATTTTACATACAGTGAAAGAAAAAAAGAAAAGGATTGTCTGCATGTCAGCTGGGTCTGATAAGCTGTGTGTAGCGTACTGTTGATAATGAATAATTACCTTTGTGCACCATATATGAGTGTGTATGGGGGGAGGATGGAAAGAAAAATCAGGTACACTGGACCAGACCACCATATCTCTCTGTCATCTATCTTCACTGAGGAGCAGTTATTGCTGTTGACGCACTGATGCCTGTAGAGGTAACATCACTGTCTGCAGCGGCTTCATTTCCAGGCAAAGGTTTTACATAAGGCTGCTCACGTCAGGCATAAATGTGTTTATTTGGTTCCAACCCACTGTTAATAAGGTCTTGGTATCTGAAGTTCTCTCTGTGATAATATGCTAACCTTACTAAATCTGGCACACAACCACCAAAGACATGCACTCACTTATACTGTAAATGCATTCATACAGTTGCATGCGTTGCAGAGTGTTTGTACACTTTATCTATTTCCAAAAATAATAATCACATTTCCCACAAAACCCTTAACTTCCTGTCACAGACAACCCAGCTCACCCCCTTCAATGTTCCATGTGTGTTTCTCTGAAGAGCTGGTCTAGATATGAGCTGTTAAAAATAGCATCCAAGCTGACCACTAGAAAAAAAAATACTGGTTAGCCTGCATGAAGAAGAGGGAGAACAGATATAAAACTGCCAATTGTGCTGTAAAACAATTTACTTTAAGGTTGGTTTTAAGGCTGCATTACTATATTTTTTTTTTAGAATTTGTGATGAGAGGACAGGCAGCATGGTGGATGAGTGGTTAGTACTGTTGCATCACAGCAAGAAGGTTCCTGTTTCAAAGGGGCCTTTCTGTGTGGAGTTTGCATGTTCTCCCTGTGCTTGTGTGGGTTTTCTCCAGGTACTCTGGTTTCCTCCCACAGTCCAAAAACATGTATGTCAGGTTGATTGGTGACTCTAAATTGCCCATAGGAGTGAGTGTGAGTGTGTGAGGTTGTTTGTCTCTATGTGGCCCTGTGATGGACTGGTGACCTGTCCAGGGTGTCCCCCTGCCTTTCACCCAAAGAGAGCTGGGATAGGCTCCAGCAGATCCCTGTGACCCTGGTTAGGAATAAGTGGGGATAGATGATGGATGGATGGATGGGAGGGATCAGAGTATGAAGCTATGAACAATAAAACACTGTCACTTAAAAATTGTTAAGGTTACTGCACTAGTAAAACAGTTTTTTCCCCATCCAGCAGACACATACCAACCTTATCACTAATGTTTTGTTATATTTATAGCTTTGTTTTGATGTACACAAACTTCTGATGGTAGTATCTACATCTTTAGGAGCTAAAGGCTCCAGCAGACTCTTTCTGTCAGATGGGTGCCGGGCCATCCTATTTTTAGGTATGCTTCTACTGCTGAAAACAACACAGATTAGAGCTTCAAATAGCTGAAGTATAAAATAAGGTCTGTTGACAACTTTGTCGTTTATTTATTGCATTTACTCATTAGATGCATTCTTAATATGAAAATATTGATTAGCTCAGTTTTACAACTGCTGTTAAAAATGACTGTATTTTATTGTATCCATTGGGCAAGTCATTGTGCAATATTTCTAAGCGTATGTGTAATGTTACATGAAAATAAGTACCTTCATTAACCTCCAAGGTTATAAAGAAGTCATAATTTGTTATATAAAAGAGCAGCTTTCCTGCCTATTTCCACACATAGCAGCTGACAATCATTTTATTCATGATCTTATTCTGTAATTACACTCATGTCACTCATTGGCTCTTACAGAATGTCATTAATATAAAACTACATCTGTTTGACTAGCAGACAGAAGCAGTCTATTTTCTCAGTAGCTAAAAAAAAGCTAATACATTTTAATACATATTAATACATCTATCTTCTTCTTTCTATTTGTTTACACTGAAGTAAAGGTCCACCAATATGGGTTTTCCATGACCAATGCTGATTTATAGAAATGGCCAATGGCCAATTTATGATGCCGATTTTTATGTCCAATATGTTAGAATGAATTTCTTTTACTGTGTACTCACATTTTCTGTCTAAAAGTCAGGGGCAATTCTAGGATCAGACTTTTAGGGGTGCTGAGACCCTAAGGAGAATGTGACATACACCGCTATCTGCTGACTCCTCCTCCTCCTTCTCTCGTAACCATCAGTCAGTACAACATAGCTGTCTACTTCATTACAGTTTAAACATTGTGTCCTCTCTATTCTCCTCTCTCCCTCTTTCTGATGTCAACCCAGCAGCAAACTTAACACCCAATCACAATCTATAATCTATTAAGAGTATTGATTGATATGGATCAATATGGATTGATCCATATCCATTTGTAACATCATCGTAATTGCATAATGGCTTGCTATGAGCAATGTAGTCAGGTAATGTCATTTTGACAACTTTCTCACCTGAACCTGTTTTTTTCCTTTGGAAAATAAAAATCATGTATCTATCAATGGAAGAACAGACTAGTGAGGGTTTGCCCAATGCTTCATTTCACTGTCCATAAATGTACTGTGAATACACATTCTTGCGTATTTGCATAGCAAATATATGTAACATCATAAAAATAGTATAGACTTAGCTGTGGTTTGTCAACAAGCCATGTGCTCATGTTAATGTTTGCAAATTAGCCATGTGGAGCAAAGTTAGTTTGACCTTTAATGTAAAGATAAAATGGAGTTTTCTTTCATTGGTTAATGAAGTATAATTACAGTGTTCTCTATTACTACATTTTATTGTTATTTCATCCCCACTAAAATTAAATTAATAGAATGCATCAGTTAGCTCATTACCTGGCAGGTGTGCAGCTAAGTCAGCTAATAATAATGACCAGTTTAACCCAATGTTCATAGTCAGAACAGTCAGCAGCTGTATTTGCTAACTCTAACTTTTCAACTTACTTGTGGTTATAATTTCCACTATGAAATCCCTTCTACTACATTGGTTTTATGTGCGTGGCCGATTACAGCAACAACACTGGGCTGCCTGCAGAGGTGCCTGCCTATCCACTTAATATGCTCAGTCATTCACCAGTGCTGATTATGTTAACAAAAAAAAAAACAATTAATCAGCCAGCCGCTTAATCAGTTGGCCTCTACACTGAAGTTACATTCAAAGAATTAATCAGTGTACTGCTATAAATATTTCATCTGTATGAGTTCATCACTGAGTTGAGATGGTCATAGGTTTAAGATGCATGACTCAACGGGCTTCTGAATTGTTTATATGCGTTTGATCATTTTTCAAGAGCTCGGTTGAAGACAGAAGTCAACTGAGTAGAAGGTGATGAATAACACAGAAAGCTCAGAGGCAAAGGGAACTCACAAGTACATCAGTGCAGAAGCAGTAGAAACATCAGATGATGCAAAGAATGCAGTGTGCATTTATATATTTCTGTGGATTTGTTTATTTGGCTTGAGGTAAGATATAATAAAGAAAGAAAGGTCTATGTCAGTAAACTGCTCTGACTGATTTCCCTCTCTAGTGTGGAGTGAGTGCATGAAAGAGAAAAAGTGTCATTACAAATCCTAAATAACTGATCTCTGAAATAAGAATAGTTACAATAGACAAAAAAGATAATTAAAAAGGCCTCTATTTTTTCCACTCTAGGAAGATGAATCATGTCTGGTGTGAAAATATGAAAGCATGTCTTCCAAGCTGCTGCTAAGGAAGTGACATGAAGTTGCAGGGATGTCCTGTGGATTTTAGACCTCAGAAGTAAGACCAAAATAGAAGCTTGTTGTATCAGCTGATTTTTGGTACAGAAGGTTTTTGTGCTCCTGACTAATAAGTGTGTCCTGTTATTCTCTGTTACTGTCCAATGTCCTCTACAGACTCATTATAACTGGTGATCATTACATTGTTATTTTAGTTTGTCACCATATTTGGAGCCTTAGTGCTATGTGGCACTACTTCGGCAGCTATGTTGACTATTACTCATTTTTAGCCACCCACTGTGTATCTATCTTTGTTTAATGTGTACACTGTATGATTGTGTTTCTGATGGAGAGGGTGAGCATCCTAGACTGACTAACTACATTGTCTGTGCCAGCAAACTTCACACATTGACGTCTTTGCTCAACAGATTGAGGCTGCTACACCGAGAAAGGCTCACAGCGTGATGTCATGCACTGATGCCAAATTGTCAATCACAAATGCACGTGTGTGTGTGTACAAGCTGCTCCCCAGTATGTTAATCTTTACGTGTCATTCTCCCGGTGTTTTGTTGTTTTTAGATACAGATTGACGCCATGTGCCGTCATCAGGCAGTGGGAAACTGATTTCATCCTACAGACAAAACACACAACAGGTGCATTAAATACCGAAACTCAGGGTAGCTTTTTGAATACATGTGAACGTACCTGTACAATAATTGAATCTGATCCACACTACTTGTTTCAGTGTTACACCATGCAGTTAAATGACGTTCCACTACGTGTTGACAATTATTTTTACCCCATGTGCTGTTGTTAGCTGCATGAGACCTCATTTGTGTCTCAATTGTTCAGCATGAATAATCTAAAAAACACAAGTGTGAAATACACCACCTGTTTATTTTATGCTTCTATTGTACATCATGTCCAAATTTATTTCAAAAGCATATTATCTTTTCTGTTCCTGTCAGGAAGTTTAAAAACAAGTGAGATTTTCTAAATATACATTATATATTGACTAGTAAGAGGAGGTTCTTGGATGTAGTGAAGGAGGACATGAAGATAGTTGGTGTGGGTGAGGAGGATACAGAGGATAGGGTTAAATGGAGGCAGATGATTCACTGTGGAGACCCCTGAAGAGAGCAGCTGAAAGGAAAAGAAGAAGAAGAAGATCTTGAATAGTGCTGTAGTACTATAGAGCCCTTTTAACCTGTTTCTGACTATGTTGTTGTATTTTATTAAATAGCTTAGGCATGGGGATTTTAATTGTCTTAAATGAAATATAAATTACGAATGCTGGTCCCTTGTAGTTCCCACTACATATTATTTTCACAGTACTCTTTCATTTTTAACTTCTCTTCATTCCTGGCACAATAGAATACCAAACTTCATGAACTGCAATGAGACACACACTAAGTACTTAAATTTGAACAGTACATGTAGTTGAAGTAAAAATAAAAGCTTTTCAAAATAGAAGCTGTGTCTTCTAGAATATAAACACTCCTCAACGTTTCCCTTCACATACAGTATTCGTTGAAAATGGTCAGTTTCACTGGTATACAGCACAGGACTGCAAGACAAACAGTCTTAGTTTGATTACCAAAGGCAAACTATGAAGTAATGGAGCCTCCCTCACACACTCACTCTGCACTTACCATAACATGGTCTGTCACAACAAACTAAGTGATGCAGGCCTGAGCTGATTATGTGTTAGCAAGCTGGACAAAAATGTATGGACCCTTCACCTGTTAGACATGAAATAGTAAAATATAGCAGGTACTTACAAGTTCCCTGAGCAGTCAGCTGAAAATGGTTAAACCGGGCCATGAGATGAGATGAATGTTTAAACTGGGCGAGGAGATGGGATGAATGGTTAAACTGGGCGAGGAGATGGGATGAATGGTTAAACTGGGCGAGGAGATGGGATGAATGGTTAAACTGGGCTTGAACATTAAATTAAGTACCAATATCTTTTCAAAATAGTACTATCATGAGGGCAACTTAGTTCAGTACTTTGTAGTAGTTCTGCATTCAGAAGGATTAACAATAGCGCATGGCGCAGCATTGCTAAGCTGGTGTCAGGATGTAAACATGGTAAATTATGTTGAAGCATATGGTAAATGTTACTTTCTAAACAATAACATGTTAGCACTGTCATTGTGTTAGCTCAGCTCTGCCTGAATACATCCTCCCACAGGTGAGAGCATGGATGGGCACTCATTGAAAAGCAGCCTATATTGTCAGGATGTCGGTTTTAGCCTGTCATGCATAGCATTTGGTTTAGATTTGTGTGTATCTGGGTGGCTCAGTACAAACAATTGTTATTATAATAAAGCTGTACTGAATTAGACTTGATTTGAATTGTCATTTAGATGTAGACTTACTGGCATTAAGCTGATGTGATGTGAATTCACTCACATCAGTGCTGCCAAACATGGCTGTACTATAAATCCACCCACCCAACTGCTGCTCTTAGCAGTGGTAGATAGAAACATAGCCTGTAGAAAGAAGAACACTAACGCAGATCAGCATCATACTGTGTATTACCATACTGTCATAACATTCATATATCTCATTCTACTAGCTATATTCAGTAAAAGCCCAAATACTGATGTATGTGCGTTCTGTCATGCGCCCAGTGATCAATTCCCACGCATTCCAAGTCATGCTGGCGGCTAAAAACAAAGATGAGAGAGGCTGTTAAGTGGTCGCTTGTGGGCTAAAACCACACACTCTTGCACAGGCATACCAACCCACGCTCATGTGCTGAGCTTGGGCACATCAGTCAAATGGCCCCCACCAAATGGCTGCTGAGACCTGTGCACACATACATACACACAAGACTCATGTTAAAAAAAAGAAATGAATTCCTGTTATTCTTAATGTTGGTACATGCATCTCTCAGAATTATATTATTTCATATTCCTCTCTCTGTCACTACAAGAAAGGCATTATGTGTAACACACATTTGCTCTAACATTTCACAGTTAAGGGACTCACAAAACTCATATGTACTTACTTTCTCCCTTAACACTGGTGATGCTGTCATACAAATGATTTACTTGATCAGGCTTTGAAATATCTTAGGTCCAAAAAAATATAGCTGTAGTAACATGTTTTCCACTCTCTGTGGAAACTGTTAATTATTAAACATGCACACATAAAAACAGGTCAGTGAGCATATTAGAGTGCCAGGATTACAAAATATGAATACAAACTACATTTTAAAAAACTTGTAGGAAACAAGCCACAGTATTTAACAAAGAGCCTTTTCTGCATATGGCTGCTTTGAAATGAAAACAAAATAAGAGACAAGAATTCTTTGTGTCTAATTACGAAGATGTAATTAGACTTAAAAGATAAGCATCTGTGTTTGCCTCTAAAACAGTGTGACCAAGCATCTTGTGAAAGATCACCATCTGAACTGTACAAATAAATCCAAACTACTTTGGCTGATTGATTAATTCAATCCAAACAATAAAACACATGGGATTTTCTATTTTTTGTCTGTTAAACAGCCTTATGAACAGGTTCTTAATTGTCCAGTGCATTGCATCACAAAACCAATGAATGTCTCTCTAGCTATGAGAGATGGTGTACAACAATTGCCATGAAGTCACTGTGATGTGGTTGTCACCACATGTCACTGCGTGCTGACGTTAAAAAAGGCCACAAGAGCTCCAGTCAAGTGGGTGACTGCATGGAGGAAACTGTAATATCTTTCAGTGTGACATATCAGTCACTCACCTCATCAGTCTGCTAACTGCTGCGAGTTCCTTCAGTGTTGAGATGTTATTTTGAATAACTGGCTGTTCCATTTTGAGTCACAGATAAATGAATCTCAGGAGAGTTGAGTTGTGCTTCTATCAGTTACATATATGTGATATGCTCCTGCAGTTCAGAAAGCATCCAGCTTAAAGTTGCGTGTGTATGTGAGGTTATATAATACGACATATCACTCACAACTGAGTTGATGCAAATTGCATTGAAATGTTGCTGTATTAAAATGTATTTCTGGGCATGGAACACACTAAATGTGCTAAATGTGTGAGCTGTGAGTTGCTGATTCAAATGTAGTGTTAGTATTAACACTGTTCGTTTAACACTGAACCACTGCAGCTCTTTGATATCAAGGCTGATGCACAGCTAACGGCAGAGGCTGTTGCGGGACCTGGGAAACCTGAGCTGCAGTATTAATTATGGATTTTGTATCTATTTCTTTGTATTGCTTAGGGACGTAGTTGTGATTGAAAATAACAAGCTTCATAGTAGAGGTGGCAGCAGCCCATGTATGCCCCCTGTAGACTGCACCTAAAGCAGGTAGTAGTTCTAATGCCTTAAAATGAAAGCAGTTTCTGATATTGGACATTGTGCATGATTAGTTTTCTAAAAACGTCTGTTGTATCTTATATATTGAAGTTGCATTTATTACTAAATATAAAACCCTGTGATTTTGTATTGGACAGCAGGGAATCGTGAAAAACTACTAAGTAGATAAAACATATGTGGCAGGCTGAGCTGACACATATTTCTCTGTCATTATGTCCACATTCTTTCTGCCAAACTGCTGACAATTAGAGAAATTCCTCTCCCAGTCAGACATGATGCTGGCATACAGCCATGAATCAATTGTCTCAGGATGCACAAGAGTGAATACGCTGAATACAATGATTGTATGCAAAAACAAATGAATTTTGTGTGACATTTCAGAGCGTCACAGACAAATATTCCAGTGATTTCATCACTATTGAAAGAGATGTAACAGACTTCAGTCTTTCTCTGTGTGTAACAGAAGGCAAAAGTCTAAAGACTGTTCATTATTAGATGCTGTATAGTTCCCTTGCTCTACACTCATTTCTCAGCGTGTTTTCTCATGTCATTGCTCAACTGCCACAGATTTAACCATTTCTGTTTTTATTCTCTTTTTTTGACAGTTTTTCTTGCATTTGCACATCAACACCCCTCTTTCTTAAAATGCATGGGAAGCTTTTGCATGACACATAAGAGTCCTTAATGCAACGTGATGCCTCCTGTAGAGGTTATCATTGACTGGGCTCTTCTTTTTCGACCATGTTGCCTTTGTGTAGCAACAACATTACTGCAATTCTGTTCCAACTCCTTTTGCTCTTTGCACACATGGATGGTTAGTGGGAGCATTCAGTGGCACAGAGTCTAGGATCTATTCAAACACTTTCCTTATGCTACTGCAAACCAACCCTATCTTCATAAAAGACTGCAGGCTGTGCAATAGCTCCTGTTGTGTTTTGTGTTTGCTTTTGTTGCCACCACTGCAACCACTCACCTGCTGCAACGTACGCACAGAAAAATGCCAACCATTCATTCTGCAGAATATGAACAAATATCCAAATTCTAGTTGTATATGCAATTGCATAATAGGTTTGTTCACTGCCGACATTCAGATAGCAGTTTTATTAAAATCAGAAATAATTGCCAGTACAGACACTGTGATCCATGTCACCTCCTGTTAAAAGGTTCATAACCCAGGAGGGCAAAAATGACTCATTACCTGTCATCTCTGTTCATGAGTTTACATAGTGGCTGTGAATACAAATACAGTGTGTATTCAACGTGATGTAAGTGGTAATATAACTTATTATTGCCATATGGTACCAAGCACAGAAAAATGAAGCTGGTAAGTGTGTGAGTAGTGCAGCTGTGGGACGCCGTGAAGGGTGAACACAGTGGGAGGGTCACGGCTGACAAAGAGGTTGTTAGAAGAGAGCGTTCTGTGCCTGGATGAGCTGTGTCCCACAGATAAAGACTGTGACCTTCAGTCACTAATGTACACCCATCCACATTGTTACACATATATGCATATGCTATTACCAACAGTATTTTATTTAACATTTATAAAAAATAAAAAAAAAAACAGAAAAGTTACTGTATAAGGATTCATCAAGTCTTTATTGCACAGATAGTCAGATGATGAGATGAACTTTTGTCATAGAAACATTTTGCCATCCCAGTGTGCACTGGTCAGATAATACAGCACATTCAGCTTTCTCCAAACAGATATAATGACTCCTGTCAGAGAAACCTCCCCCCTTTAGACACTCTTATCTAACCCTCTGTTTGTTCTTATACTTACCATACAGTGAGTGCACATAATATACACAGCAACTCTCAGAGTAGCTATACTAACAGATCTAAACAAGACAAGTAGATAACAGAGATAAACCTGGGAAAGTAAGTCAAATAAGTGAGTATTTGTTAGTTCACGATGATCATGAGAGTCACAGAGCACTGATCATGTTTTTTCACAGTCAAATGACTGGTCACGTACAGGGCAGCTAAAAAATATATTGTTCAACTGCAGGCAGCGCATACAGTTTAATACCCAAGTTCAAAGTTTTTTTGTTAAACAAACATGTTTATGTGTTAAAAATACAATCTACACAAATGATGTTTTTGGTCTGTCTGGTGATATCAGTCTGTTTTGATAACAATATAACATTATGTCATTACATGCAGGTCTGAACTGCTGATTAATGAAGAAAGTTGAAGAAACCTGATAACCTTGAGCTGGCTAGTGTAAATACACTTAGAATGTAAATCAAAAATTTACTTTATTCTGCTATAGGACTTCACCCAGAGCAAATCTAAAGTCTCAAAACTGATATGATATCAGTGGGTATAAGTAAGTGGGATGATCCCACAGCAGTTCTGGGAAACCCACAACAAAAACCATTTGTATGAAGCAGGACTGCAATCCTCTGTTAAGCACATGTTTTCTGGAATCTTTTCCCAAATGTAATAACACTTTTTTCAGCACTAGCTCCATTTCAATACATTTGTTATTTTTTAAGATGATGACTGGCAACTAACTTACTACCTCTGTAATAACAATAGATGCTGGCATCAGAGTCCTAGATGCCTATGAATAGATCATCCATTACATGGCACATGTTTGTCATATTAATAACAAGCCAGGGGATTATGATCACTTTGGTGAAATTAAGCCTAAGGCCAAATATAAACACACCCACATGCTCGAATGGCGCGGTGCCTGCAGCACCACATACACAGGCAGCTCATCAAACTGTTGTAAAGCAGATATGATGTGCAGCTGCTTTACAAAAGTTTATGACAGCAGTGATATCTTTGAAGACTTTAGTTATTTAACCATGTGCACATGGTTTTACAGTAATATTTAGTTATAGTTATATGATTTTACATATATTGTAAAGCCTATTGTGCAGCATCTGTCACAGTGCTGTAATATTCAGGACAAAAAGCCTCATTAGAAGAATAAAATAAAATTGAGTTGCTTTCATCAAACACAGCCATGCTGTTACAACTTCCAACACACACACACACATGCACAGGCCTATGTCCATATATTGTATATTGTAGTTCTAAAGACTAACGTTGCTGTACTGGTCACTGCAGGTAAAAACAGCCTCCACACATCTTTTTTACATTTTGTTTAGCATCATTTACCTGTTTGTTCGATGTGCATTTTTTGAAGTACATCAATGTGATCCAACATTATGCACTTTGTTTCATGAGTCAAGCTGTATCTGACTGTCAGTGGATTTTAGGCCTGGACACAGATTTTGTGAGAAGTTAAGCCTGCTGATGTTGAAAGTACCTTGTACAGAGCAAAGAGAGGATCTGCGTTTGCACTTAACCTAAACATAGGGCAACTATACACTCCTCCCACCTGACTGCTAACAGCTGATGGCTGTAAAGGACAAAAACAAGACGAGTATGGATATTGGATGAATAGCAAATATGGATATAACCAACACAAAACTTAAACAAATGAAACAATGATCCTCTCAAACTCTTCCATCCATCCATTCATCCATTATCTATACCCACTTATTCCTTAACCAGGGTCACTGGGATCAGCTGGAGCCTATCCCAGCTCTCTTTGGGTGAAAGGCAGGGGTACACCCTGGACAGGTCACCAGTCCATCACAGGGCCACATAGAGACAAACAACCTCAAACACTCACACTCACTCCTATGGGCAATTTAGAGTCACCAATCAGCCTGTTTTTGGACTGTGGGAGGAAACCAGAGTACCTGGCGAAAACCCACACAAGCACAGGGAGAACATGCAAACCTCTCAAACTCTTGTCAGACTGAACGTGATGCTTCTGGTCCTTGCACAGATGTTCTGTATTAAACTAAGTACAGTCAATTCTGTTTACCACAGGTGTTTACCACAAGTTCTAGACCCAGCTCAAGGATAACCTAAGCAAACAGGATGAACCTGAGCACAGAGTCTTAGCAAAGGGCCTGGCTGCTTTTGTAAATAAGAGATTTCATCTTTATTAGTCATTTTAATACATTTGCAAAGCAAAACAGAAAAACATGTATTTCTGTTTTTCCTCATAATCGTAATACTTATACTTATACAGTTTCTGCAGCTCAGCAGTAAGGTTCTGATGTTCATTATTGGCATCAGTATGAGTAACCAACTCTGTAAAAGTAAATAGCCATAAGGATTTGGATTTTGGCGTCATATCCTCATCAGTGCATCCTGTTTAAAGGCTTTTCAAATAAAGGGGAGGAGATTTGTTTGCCAGGTGCTGTCACAGGTGGTGCCACACTTAGTCATGAAGACATGAATACTCACTGTGGAATATTCATAACACAGCTACATATGCAACACCACAGCCATAGCTATGAGAACACACTTAACAGGGAATTTAATTAGCAGGTGAGTGAAATACAGAGAACACATTATGCTGGGTTGTATTAGACTATAAATGACTCTGAACTTTTAGCCAAGTGAAGTAATAAAACCTTCCTCTGCAGCACATCTTATTCAAATAATCATCATGCAAGAGAGCTCTTCATATGTAGTGAGGCATAAGATCACAGGTAACAGGTGTATGCCACCTCTGTACACTGTACTTTCCCCCCCTTTCTGGTTCTTGTATAAAACTAGAAAACTGACTTTTGGAAGAGCTTCTTTCAATTTACCCCACAACCCAGCTCCAGCATTTCAAATGCCTCTCTTAAATACCAAGAAGGCAGAGTTACTTCATTGGTATATTTTGCCTGGCATCAGCTAATCATATGATGGGTAGTAGTTGCACAGAGATTACTGAAACAAACTTGTGATTTGATTGAAAGGGTCAAATCACAGTCCTGGTGGAGGTTGTTTGTGGAAAAAGGGAACAGACTTGGTAAGAATGAACTGTGTGCTTGTTGGCATGTGACATGGTATGCATATACAACAAAACATACCAGACAGGTATAGGTAATAAACAGTATGTCATAAACACAAATGCATAACCCAGTTATACTAATGCACTAGTGCATTATGTGGAAACATCTACTGTATTAGTCAAAATGCCTCTGCACCAAGCAAATATTTGTTGATCATTATCAAAGTGCAATAACAGAAGTGAAAATGTGGGCTGGCAATGACAAGCTATAAAAATATTCAAATTTCATAACATTCTTATTACTTATTAGGGTAAGTATTATAGTTTTAAAAACCTAGAATACATACATGTTAAATAGTAGATAACGGCCCCATAATTTGGGTCATAGTAGTGATAGATAACTACAGAAATATCTTAATTTTAATCAATAATGTGTAACTCTTCAGCAATTTCTCAATACCAATCACTCATTACAGATGTAAACATTGGCATATGGGTTGAAGGACATCCTATCTCTGCCTGTAAAACCATCTACCTGCACATATTTACTGAGGAACACCAAACTAAGAGTTACTGATTAATCCCAAATGATCATTTAGCTGCGGACAGCTACAATAAATAACACTTGGACAAACAAAGGGAGACAGACATTTCAAATGTGTGCATAAGCATCTGATTCTGTATGTCTAATTTCAATGTAAATGAAAAAATTTTCTCATACTGTAGCTCCTGTAAAAGTGCTACAATATCCCAAACATCACAAATGTCATTTTGACTTATTTTAACTCTGTAAAGTTGTTACATTTTAATGATAATGCTTGTGTGCATGTGACACAGAGCAGCTGAAGATGCAGAAAGAAATGAAAATGAAATGTGCTGCATTCAGCTTTTTTACATAAATAAATATTATTAGTATATCGCACTTAGAGTAAAAGTACTCACTATGTGGAATGGGTCATTTCAGACTGTCCTATTATAGGATAAGACAAGCTAAGATAAGACAAGATGAAAGCATGATGGATTATATTATATTATATTTGTTACTGATGTATGTTCAATATAATAGGTCTTTCACACAGAATATGACAATGGCAGCTCGGTATGCACAGTGTCACGATGGTTTGCAGCTGTGCCAAGCAAAGTGTTAAATTTTAACCGTGGCATGCTGGGAGGTGTAACCAATGGGGACAACAGAAACGAGACAACCAGCCAAGCACAGAAAACACACTGGATCAATGTCTGATATTCTGTGTGTCTGAAGTCCCAAGATTACATAACACACCTTCAAATGAAGATGTAGGGAGGAATACTGTCCTAAAAACAGATTTACACTGAAGTTGGCATTTCGGGTGTGTTTTAACAGTCAGGTACAGGAGTTTGTGCCGTAGAAATGAGGCAGTGTTGTGTTGTTCTTGGTTTAAGTGGGGGACAGATACATTTACATTACTGACTGACAGCCAGGGAAACAACCAAACATAGTCCCACTGGAACCTTTGAAAACCCTGCATATTTTGTTTTGAACCAAGGTTCCAGCTAAGCAAAAATGTTGCTGTGTCCATGCACTAAATCCAGGAGCCTCCACAGTGCATGTCACATTGTGTATGAAAGGGCCATATGTCTAAAGCAACCTTCTGAGAAACCGTGTCACCACTAAATAACCAGTTGTGTTGAGTAGTACCTTCTTTGAACGTTAATCACTTAGTTGTTCTGGTTAGACAATTTTGATGGTTTGTGGATGTCACATTCTGGACTAGCTTCCAAAAACCTGGCAATTACTACTCCACTTAGAGTATCTAAACTGGTAACACTGAGCAGAAAAGCAACTAATATCACAAATACCTGATATTGTCCTTTAAAACCCCCTCACTTAATAAAAACAAAGACAAATGAAATCCAGCCTCGTGTAGCTCTCAGTGCTGGTTAAACAGCAGCGAGGACTAACACGTGCAATTTAGGTCTTTGGCTGGAAAAAAAGGAGCTCAGACTGAAAAACAGGCAGTTGAAGAGTTCAATTTTAAATGTCCTCCAAAAAATCCTTTTAAACATGGGAATAATTACCAGGGTTACAGCAGACTCAATATGTTCCACTCCACAAACCATACTCATTCTGGCAATTAAAAGCTACATTAATTTATTATCCATTCATACGAGCTGTGTTCATGTAAGGACATGCTGCCTTATTGTGGAATGAAGCTTCCATATTGACCTGGAGATCTACAAAAACAGCCAGCATTAGCAAGGCTGCAGAATGAGTAACAGCAGCAGCATGTGGGACAGTCGGCACATGCACAACAACAGGCCAATTAAGTCCTTCAAACCCCTGAGTCACCAGCCACCCGCAGCACATCTACTTCAGAACCAGAACTGGCTGGTTTACAGGGTTGTGAGTTGCCTGTTAGATCGTTTCTGTTTGAGTGATGTGCGTCAGTGGATCAGCCTCTAACCCTGCGCACGCACTCTCCCAAACTCACATCAGAAAGGCCTTTGATGAAAGCACCTTATGTCATCGGTAATTGAATCTTCGCCTGTGTCTTGTCTGCTCCAAATCTAAAGCCTTTGGATGAGCAGATTACCTTCACACGCAAGACAAACAAATCATCTGTTTCTCATAAAAAGCTCCTCATCATACAAGCCCCATTCTCTACATCCCTGCTGCTCTGTTACTATTGATCCAAGAACAAACAGCCAAGAAAATCCTGCTGGAGCAGCATGGAGTGGAGACCATCCTCTGTGTTAGGAAGATGAGTAAGGTTTGGAAAAAAAGATGTGTCTTCCAGAAATAGCCAGAAATAGCCTGCATGACAGGAGAAAGTAACTACTGTACCATTTGTGTTTATTCACCCCAAACTGATGACACTGCACGTACAAAAGTACATGTACAGATGATAACAGCAACTGCAAAAGGAAGTCTAAAGCCTCGCTCTGCAGCCTGCCTGAAGACACAGCAAGCAAATGCAAATGTAACAGAAATACACTTCAACATCCATCCATCCATTTCTCATCTACTGCTTGGAGGGAGGATTCAAACCTGCAACCTTTTTGATGTGAGGCAACTGTACCAGCATCATGTGACCCTACTTCAACACTGGCCTGTTAAAAAAACATTGTATAAAATGTGATGTTTGCACTTCACTGTTACTGTATGCTTCCACGTTCATCTGCATGATGGATGTGATGAATACACACGTGCTCATTCCACTATTGAACTGAGCATGTATGTATCAGCAGCAAGTTGCTGATTTTAGACAGCAACCTTCATCTCAGGCAGTGGTCATCTGGGCACAGAGATGTACGCAGAAGGATGGACACAGCTGTGGATGAGATGAAATTAGATTGGTGAGCAATTTTCACGTGTGCATTTGAGCGATCGTCGGTGTGTATGCTTCTCGGTGTCTTCCTGTGTTAGGTTTTGTCTCTGCGTGAGTGAAAATAGGAGCAGGGATGGGAAGAGAGTGTATCATTTACACTTCAGACGTACGTACTTCTTGATCTTCCTGTTGCTATTAACAGCAAATGTGCTGTCAGTGCATGCTGCAAACAATTTTAACATTTTAATGTCGTTTTAAACTTTACTTACAACTTAATTACAATTATCCCATGATCTTTTAGTAACATCCATCCATCATCTATACCCACTTATTCCTACTCAGGGTCACAGGGATCTGCTGGAGCCTATCCCAGCTCTCTCTGGGTGTAAGGCAGGGGTACACCCTGGACAGATCACCAGTCCATCACAGGGCCACATAGAGACAAACAACCTCACACACTCACACTCACTCCTATTGGCAATTTAGAGTCACCAATCAGCCTGACATACATGTTTTTGGACTGAAATAATTAATATGTAAATGTATGTAAATATGACTTTGAAAACCTTGTGCATTTTAGGCCCAAATGAAATGACTCTTGCTCAAAAAAGCAAAATACATTTCTAGAGCTGGAAATATTATTATGCCAAGCCATGAGTTGCTTCTACAATATCATATCACACAGTACAAACAACATTAGTAATAATAATGTTCATTGCAAAACAGGAGATTTGTCACTTACCTTGGCTTTTTCTATGTCCTGATATTGAAAAAGAGTCTAAGTTTTATTTTTAAAAAATTAAGACTTGCTCTTTTTCTCCCCTTTGGGGGAAATGGTTGCAGCTGCAGTGTACCACTGGAACTAACTTTTTATCATCACTGAATCCATCAGTTATCCAACAGTTTTGTGATTAATTAGTTTAGCCTATAAAGTACAGCAAAAGCGCCATGGAGCTAAAAAGTGTGAGTAATGTCCGCCACAGTTTTTCCAAAGCTAGAGTTTGACATGTGTCCCCAAACATCAGGGAGGTTTCTATGTGCTTGTCTTTAACACAACCACCAGACCGGAACAAACCAGAACCAGACACACAAACATGCAGTCGTTTGTTCATTTGTTCAACTGAGAAGTATCAAATAAAACGCCTCCAATACTTTTCATGGAGCATAAATACAACTACTGCGTTCCGGCTCAGTCTTAGCATGCCTGAGTCTGTTGTTCAGCTTTGCCGTATAATAAATACTGTAGGTTACAGATAAAAACTGATCCTGCCAGACTGAGCTACTACTCATCATTCCTGCATCATTCAATTATTTTGTATAAGAGATGACAGTTTGGTGTAGGAATAATCCTTCCACTCTGTGGAGTGTCAGTCTCTCCTTTCTCTGTTCCAAAATCTGCAAACTTCAGAAAGGCGGGGTGGTTCAGTTGTTCATTTCTGACAGAAATTCTCATGCAGTACATTCCTGATAGTTCTTACATGACACTGAGGGCCTGCTATGTGTAGTTTGGTGTTTGCTCTTTCTCTCTCTCACTCTCTCCCTCTCTCTAAGTGTATGTGAGTGTGTTGATTATTTGAAGGTGGTGATTGGGTCCATGTCCATTGGCTAGTTGTTTCCTGAAGTCCAGGTCCTGCATAAGGCAGAGAGTATAAAAGCCAGAGGATGGTGTGGAGATTTTTGAGCTTGTGCAGCTGAGAGCTCGTTTGTCAATCTAGTGTGTCTGTATTTTGATTTTGAATTGGAGGTGTGGAGGTTTGGGCTGAAGTAAAGAGGGGGCCCCTGTACACTTGCATACACCTGGGAAATCTTTGGCTGTATAGAGACACTGGGTAAGAGGGTTGTTGCCTCGTACTTTGTACACATTTTGCAATGGTCATTTTTTTTAGAGAAGGCAGATAGTTTTTCTTTTAGATTCTTTTTTTTCATTAGTGATTGAGTAGAGAAAACCAGTTAGGGGTGTTTTGTTTCTTTATTTGATTTGAGACTCAGCCAACTGGTCCTGCCTCCTGACTCAAGCTCACGGCTTCTGAGAAAATAAAATAAAGTTGATTTTTAAACGTTTTACATTCTATTACATTATCCACTACACTCAGATATTTATCCAGTACTGGGAATCATTTACAGAAGTCATTACAAAATGGTCAAATGTTCACATCAAAATGAGATGCTGTATCCACACTGACGTAGGAATGCTTTCACTGTGTTACTTTTTACTTCAGCCTGTGTTTCTGTTTTACTGAAGTTCTGCATTGTACTCAAAAACTTTATCCAGTTAACTTTGTTAACCTGCTCCTGAGAAAAGTCCCAGTCCCAGAATACACAGAATTCAGTTATTCTCCTCAGAAAAACATTTGATATGTAATTTCTTACATAAATGTTTGTTTGTTTAAAGTTCAGTGAGGACGATGGTTTGCTTTGGTATAAACAGAAGTATGAAGTCAACGGCTCAATAGGGGTTTAAACTGTTCATATATAAGTAAAAACGTAAGCTAAAGAAAATAGATTACTATAAAAATATACAGCATAATAAACACGTGATAGTCCATATGTACAATTTTGAAGTGTGACTGATGCCCATTCCTCACAACTACACATAAGACACAGTGGCACTTAATGCAAACTGTGAAGTGCTGAATCCATCACTGACATCCATGTCCATCACTGACATCATTCCTTGAGATACTAGGCTGCATATATATATATACAAACAAAACCAAACAAAAACACTTTAAGCGTCCTATTTAACAGGGAAAATCATCACATAAACACGGTTAGGACACTATAGAGTTGTTCACAAAGACATAGTTTATATTATTAAAGAAAATGCAAGCTGACGTTGCTGTGTATATATTTGATGGCCAATAGCAATTTCTTGGAAAGTAATTCAGAACTGCAAGAAGAGGACAAATCAGAAAAACTGTTTGCTTTCCTAAAACAGATAGATGGATTGATACACATGATTGATTAAGGTTTGACTATGTATATATGAACATTTAAGTTACACATAATAGATTACTACAATAATATATGTACAAATCATTTGTAGGCTAGGACTGGCATTAAGAATTGTTCATAATTAACACATCTGATATGTTTATATATTAAATTATAACCACTTTAGAGTGTGTTATATAGTGTACAGTTTAAAAATGAGTTTACAATTATGGAAGGCATGTGATATGTTGTAGATCTCTTATATGGTGATACCCAGCAGTCATTGTTGATATGCAGGTGCCTCAGTTATAGTGATTAAAGAAAAAAGTAATAAACACACTGTTCTTATGTTGATGGAGGTTTAAAACAAAGTGTTTTCCCTGAAGTTCAAAGTTCACATTCTTGAAAATATTCTGCATGCGTGTCGTTTCTTATGCCTGTGCACAACAGAAAACATGACATTTACACCTTTATTATTACCTGGATTTTATCTTAAGGTATTTCTGAGAAAACTGGTGTCAAGAATCCTTCCAACCTCTGGGCAATATTTATATATTAACAATAGGTCAGTTGACCACATGTGATATGAAGGTTTGGTTTGTAGTGATAAATTCACAGAATATTATTACCAACTTCGCAGAGCCTCCTCACCCAGAGTTTTAGCTCATTAGTTTGGTTTTATGGAGTGAAACCTTAATGTTTGAATTTACTCTCACTGCTCTCAACAAACAGAATGAACTGAAATACAGGACTCTTCATTTCATTTCAGCAAGTAGGGTGATACAGTGATAAAATAAGTCGTGCAGGATGATCTAGACTATTTTCAGTTTATCTCACTGACATGTCTGGGGACAACAGAGAACAATCTCTGAATTGTTGAGGGTGTTCAGGAGCAACAAGCTGTGAGGACGGGCAGCACACGGTTCAATGAAAACTGATCTTGAAGGGTGAGGAATTAAATATCACTGCTTCAAAAACAGGACCACATCAAAAATAATGAAAATTCAATGAAAACAAACAGGACTGTCTAGTGACAAATAGGACTCATTGACCTTGAAATGCAGGTCAACTAGGCTGGTTGCAGCTACTGTAACAGAGTATTGCAGATGACTGACAGTGCTCAGATATTACTCTCTTCAGATTGTCATCTCATCCCTCCTTCTGTCTCTCCAGAATAAGAGTGAACACGGCACTGCGTGCATGAGGCCAACTCATCTCTGATGTTCCCAACCTTGTTGTAACGCACTTCAGGTCAGTTACGACAACATGTTGCATAAGCAGGATCCTACGGACCTCCACTGTGTCATTAGTCACTAATAAAGCAACTACATCTCCATCCTCTCAGATCATGTACATTTAATAAAAAGTGTCCTGCTGACTGCTGTGATTAGATTACACAATAAGTGGATTTAGATTTTTTAAAGGTAGAGCTTAGTCTGAACAGTGGAAATCAGTGTCCTTTCCTGTCACATACACACATTCAGCACAGGACACTGTGCAGGCATGTGTGTGTAATCTTGTATTCTATGCCTAGCGATGTTGACCTTTTATTCATATACTTTCCTTTTCCTATAAAAGCTGCTTTTCTCTTTTCTGCATCTCATCCTCAACTAGCTTGTGTGTCTCTGGCAATAGTACAAAGAGGCCATCCCTTGTTTTTTTCAACATGCATGACTTTTTGGGTTACATAATTATTTTTTCTTCTCCTTAGCTGTCCCAAGAATTTGTTTTGCACCACTTATTTCAAGTTTCTTAGAAAGCAAGAGGTCAACTAAGTGTACTTCTAGCCACTATTTCACTCAGTGCACACTGACCGAATTAAAAAAAAAAAATAACAGAGACGATACAAAGTACATTAAATTCAAAGTGGAAAAAATCATATAAGTAGTTATTCTATGTGCATGCCTTATAAAAATGTACCTAAAGTTTCAAAAGTGTTAAATTATTTAACTCAGAGGTCCTCGAAGAACATAAAACTAAAAAATATTGGCAGCATTTTAAAGCAGTGTATTGATGATTGCTGTCACTTGTTAGCAGGAGCACAGATATGGGTTACTAGGGCACTACTCCACCAACTAGTCGGCTCAGTAGACCGTTCTAATGCCGTGAAACTTTGTTGTTGCAGTTACAAGAGCAAATGCAGACTGTACCAAATTAAGGCACAAACTTGTTATCCCATGTTTTTTCATCATGCATGACCTTTCTTGGTTTACATAATCTTTTCTTCGTCAGCTATCCTAAGAATGTGTTTTGCACTGCTTATTTAAAGGTTCTTAGAGTGCCAGATGTCAACAGATTTGAGGTCACACCACCTTTTCTTTGAACGCACACAGACTTAGAAAAAGCATCAAATGGCTAAAATGCAGCATGCAGATGGAAAGCTATGCTATGAATTCAAAATAACAGTAGTAATACTGTAATGTATGCATGCTCTTACAGTAAAAGTGTTGCATTCAAAATCTGACCTCAGTGAAATGCAGGGCTATTATCAGGATAATCCACTATTAAATGTTTGTTAGAGCCTGCCAAGTCCTGAAAGGTGATACTTTAAAAATATTTTACAAGATAGAAAAAAAAAATATATTGGCAGCATTTAAATGTGGCATGTTAAAACTTTTCTTGAAACTTTTATGGACTATATGGACCAGCACAAACTGAGCATCACTGGCCTTATAAAGCAACATAAAATTTAAATACTCAATAGAAAACCTCACAATCCTAGATGAGTGTGGTATTTGAGTAAATGTGCTACACACCATTGACTTCAGGGGTTGGTGAATTTTGTCAGTTCCCATGAGTTTCTAATATGATTTTGTGCAACACTCATATCCCACTACAATGCAGCTCAATACAGCTATAATGTCACACAATATTGTTTTGCATGTACTTTACCTTTTTGTAAGAAGAAACGATGCAATATATCCACAGGTGGACACTGAACTAAGAATACCAACTGAATTTTGACACAGTTCACTATCCCACAGGAAAAATGGTTCACAGTGTGACCAGTGACATGATACATGGCATCATACCCCAAAGGCAAACTGAAAACAATACACAGTAAACACAGTAACACACAATACAAAGCAAATGCCATCAGTAAGAATACAAGAACTTCCTAGAAATTAATATTCCCAATAATATTGAACAGAGTATGAGTTGAATCTGTTGCAACTTGTGCAAGTGTGTTACAAGGAATTCCTGACTACTATTACAGTGGGTAAGTAAGTATTCAGACCCCTTTAAATTTTTCACTCTTTGTGTCATTGCAGCCATTTGCCAAAATCAAAAAAGTTCATTTTATTTCTCATTAATGTACACTCAGCACCCCATCTTGACAGAAAAAAACAAATGTAGAAATTTTTGCAAATTTATTAAAAAAGAAAAACTGAAATATCACATGGTCATAAGTATTCAGACCCTGTGCTCAGTATTGAGTAGAAGCACCCTTTTGAGCTAGTACAGCCATGAGTCTTCTTGGGAATGAGGCAACAAGTTTTTCACACCTGGATTTGGGGATCCTCTGACATTCTTCCTTGCAGATCCTCTCCAGTTCTGTCAGGTTGGATGGTGAACATTGGTGGGCAGCCATTTTCAGGTCTCTGCAGAGATGCTCAATTGGCTTTAGGTCAGGGCTCTGGCTGGGCCAGTCAAGAATGGTCACAGAGTTGTTCCGGAGCCACTCCTTTGTTATTTTAGCTGTGTGCTTAGGGTCATTGTCCTGTTGAAAGGTGAATCTTCGGCCCAGTCTGAGGTCCTGAGCACTCTGGAAGAGGTTTTCTTCCAGGATATCTCTGTACTTGGCCGCATTCATCTTTCCTTCAATTGCAACCAGTCGTCCTGTCCCTGCAGCTGAAAAACACCCCCACAACATGATGCTCACACCACCATGTTTCACTGTAGGGATTGTATTGGGCAGGTGATGAGCAGTGCCTGGTTTTCTCCACACATACCGCTTAGAATTAATGCCAAAAAGTTCAATCTTGGTCTCATCAGACCAGAGAATCTTATTTCTCATAGTCTGGGAGTCCTTCATGTGTTTTTTGGCAAACTCTATGCAGGCTTTCATCTGTCTTGCACTGAGGAGAGGCTTCCGTCGGGCCAGTCTGCCATAAAGCCCCGACTGGTGGAGGACTGCAGTGTTAGTTGACTTTGTGGAACTTTCTCCCATCTCCCTACTGCATCTCTGGAGCTCAGCCACAGTGATCTTTGGGTTTTTCTTTACCTCTCTCACTAAGGCTCTTCTCCCACGATTGCTCAGTTTGGCTGGACAGCCAGGTCTAGGAAGAGTTCTGGTCGTCCCAAACTTTTTCCAGTTGAGGATTATGGAGGCCACTGTGCTCTTGAGTGCTCCAGAAATTCTTTTGTAACCTTGGCCAGATCTGCGCCTTGCCACAATTCTGTCTCTGAGCTCCTTGGGCAGTTCCTTCAACCTCATGATTCTCATTTGCTCTGACATGCACTGTGAGCTGTAAGGTCTTATATAGACAGGTGTGTGCCTTTCCTAATCAAGTCCAATCAGTTTAATTAAACACAGCTGGACTCCAATGAAGGTGCAGAATCATCTCAAGGAGGATCAGAAGAAATGGACAGCATGTGAGTTAAATATGAGTGTCACTGCAAAGGGTCTGAATACTTATGACCATGTGATATTTCAGTTTTTTGTTTTTAATAAATTTGCAAAAATTTCTACATTTCTGTTTTTTTCTGTCAAGATGGGGTGCTGAGTGTACATTAATGAGAAATAAAATGAACTTTTCTGATTTTGGCAAATGGCTGCAATGACACAAAGAGTGAAAAATTTAAAGGGGTCTGAATACTTTCCGTACCCACTGTATTTACTAACCTTTGGAAGGGACTGAAGCAAGGGAAACAAGGGATGCTGAGTGCAAAGAAAAACATTTCAGGTCCTGAGAGAGTGCAGGGTTTTCAGACTCTACTGAGGGCATCTTACATATGATCTCTTCACATAGAAAGGGTTTAGGGGGTTAGTCAAAACAAGATGTTTAACATCCAAATATCCCACTGTCATGTGCTATTTGTTTTGATGTTCCTCCAATTTTCATGTTTTTGCAATTTTCTTTCCTGCACACTGTGTTCTGGAGCAATAGCCCCACTGGGAGCACACTCAATGGCCAGTACATTTTCAATATGCAAAGTAAGTTAATTTTGGCTATTCCTTATTGTGAAGATACTTTCAAAATCACAAGGGACATTAGAGCCTGCTAGAGCAAACATTAAGCTGATAGTTACAGTGACACTTGCTTTTATGGAAAGTTATACGAAACAGAGTGTAAATCTTACAGAACACTGACGTCAGAGCAGTCTGATGCAATGCAAACAGTGTAATATTCAGGTGAGAGTTTGCCAGGTTACCTTTCATCTGCGCCAAAGACTCTTTGATTCAAATACGACTGGATAATATCTGATTTTTTCCAAAGAAAAAATCCTGGTCTGACCCACACCCGCCCCTACATTGTTCTACTGCTCTGCTTTTTGGAACATTCAGTACTTATTATCACTGCAACACTGACCTCCACCCCCCATAGTGGCACAAATGTTGACGCTATTGATATATTTGATGGTGAAAATGAAAAGTGTATGTTCTGACAGTGATCTGCTGTGTGGACACCTCTTGCATGGTGGGCGTCTTTTATGTGCGCGTCACAATAAAAGTATTGCTGTTCCCCTTCACATCAGAGCCCAACACACTCATTTCTTTAGGAGAAAAACAACTGTAGCTCTTCAGCTAATAGAGAGCGATGCATATTAATTATGTAATTATGTTGTTCTGTAATGAATGCAACCAGGAGTAGAGCACAGAGTGTTACTGATTAGTTGGAGAGCACTGTTACAGCACATTGCAGTGTGTCTCTAACTCCTTACACACTCTCTCTCTCTCTCTCTCTCTCTCTCTCACACACACACACACACACACAGGGATGTTATCTCTGTATGTGTGAATTGGATACAGTATATGGGCGGCTGTGGCTCAGGGTTAGAGCAGGTTGATCATGAACCGGAGGGTTGGTGGTTCGATCCTTAGGTCCACAGGCCGAAGTGTCCTTGGTGGCTGTTCCACCAGTGTATGTAAATGTTTGTGTGAGCGAGTGGGTGAATAATGAATGTGAATGTAAAAGCACTTTGAGTACAGAGTGTAGAAGTGTAGAAAAGCGCTATACAAGTATAAGACCATTTACCATATGGGATTCCTGCTGTGAGGAGATGGGACATCACAGAAACAGTGGTAGGAAGTACTGGACACTATGTTTCTGCTCATTTCAGCAGAAAAGGTTGAAGCAGGGTCAGATAACATAAAATTAAACTCTATGCTTTGTGTGAAGCTGCAAGGTGTATTCATTTTATACTATGTTTTGCAGCCTGATATTTAAATGGTCAAAAGGGCTCAGGGATAGAAATTATAACTCACTCCCACTGATTTCCTTTTTTGTTCAGTAACAAACACCTGTTTTCTTTTTTTTTTCCTTTTTTTTTTTTTTAGAAAACATGATTTAAATCCCAATTATTCTGTGCCATCATTTGTTTATTTGCTGAACACTATTGCTGTTTGGATCCAGATTCCACACACAGCTGTATAATATTTTAAAGACGTGAATTCTGCAGATTAAACATTTTTTGTCATATTCTACAAAACAATTGCACAGTTTGGAAATGCATGTTTCAGTTTCACAGCAATAAGAGATGACTGTTTTTTATGAATGAAAATTACAGATTATCATTTGGTCCATTGGTATTTATTCTGCAGAAGTGCAAAATGCAATGTGCCTAAATCTTGGCAGCAGTGTCTATTTGTAGTTGCACCTCATGGGCCTTTTGGATATAAATGATGTAGCTAGCAGGACTTTGGGCAAAGAGTGTGTAAAAAAATAAAAAGCAATGCAAAATACTTTTTTGTTTATGTTCTTTTTTATTATATTTTAATATTTTCTTTTGACTTCTTTACAAAAAGGACAATAAATATACATTCACAATAGAAAATAGTTGCAACAAAACATTCAAGTGTACCTAGTAAATATAAAATCTATGATGTAAACAACATTTTTCTCCAGTGTCGCGCCTCCTGATCCAAGAGTCTCTTTTCTCTCATGACGTCAACTAAACACATTTACGCGTTTATGCGTCTCAGGGTATAAAGCCACGTCACACATTGGGCTCTGTTTGACAGAACAAGCTAACATTCTTACATGTCTTGTGGGCAGTGTAGCGTTTTTATTCAGGTTTTTATTTACTTTTGGCGGTTTTAACGGAGTCGCGTGCCCAGTCAGTGTCCATAGAAGCAGCTCTGCGCCAGGACGCGCGGCAGCGGCCCCGATGCCTCCTCACCTCCATTATCAAGTTTGAGCTCATTCGGCCGAACAGGTCGCTTCTCAAGCTGACGCACCAGGCTCCTTCTTCTGTCAAATATCTGTGCTGAGCATCCTCCTCACGCTCTAACTGATCACACACCTCTCTTTGTCTTTGCCCTGACCGCCTCCTATCGCCTTCTCTTTGATGTACATGAGGTCGCTGTGCACGCTGGGTCTCCGGGCGCACGGAGTCACCACACCGTAAGCTTCCCCAATGTCCTTCAGTTTCTTATTTTTCAGAGACTTTCTGTGCAGCATGTCGCAGTACTGCACGGACACTTTCCGGTGAAGGTCAGGGCTCATTTCGTGAGGTAGTTTGGCCAAAGTAAACAGAGTCTGAAACATCTTATCCACGTTCTCATTGCGCTTGGCGGAAATCTCGAAGTATGCGCACTTCTCGTCCCCGGCTACGAGCTGCTCGATCTCCTCCTGCTGAACCTCCCGGTAAAACTCTCTGTCGCCCTTGTTCCCACAGATGACCAGCGGGACCTCGATGTTCTCTTTGATCTTGTTTTTCAGGCACGACTTGGTCTCGTAGATCTGCCGCTTGAGCCGCTGCACCTCCTGGAAGGATTCTCGGTTGTCCAGGCTGAAGACGAGGATGAACACGTCGCCTGGAGAGACAAGGACGCTTTGGTTAATTGGCGTTCGAGTTGTGAAAAGCGTTAGACATTGTTGCATGTGTGTTTTCTAACCGCACAGTATAACATGAACTGGTGCACCCTGCAGCCATGCGTTAAGAGCACACGGTGCGCAGTGACCACATGGGTCTGCAGCATTTAAAGTGCACGTTTTCACAATAATCACTTATTTCTATCTTGCACAAGCGGGATGATACCGGTGTGGATACATACCTGTCAGTATGGATAGTCTCCTCATGGCAGGGAAAGGGTGGTTCCCTGATGTATCCAGTATGTCTAGCTGGTAAACGTCTCCCTTGATGCTGTAAAGTTTCCTGTGAAAGTCCTCGATGGTCGGTGTATACTGCTCGTCGAACTTCCCGTTCAGGAACCGGGATACGATGGCCGTTTTTCCAACTTTAGTGGATCCCAAAATGACCATCCTGTAGCAGTTTTTTGCTGGGATGTCAAAATCGCTCTCGGAGGGCGACATCTTCTTTATCATGGTGAAACCCAGGATTCGTGCGCTGCTTTCGCTAAGATGTGGGGGTGCGTAATAGGCAGTCGAGCCTTCAGTGTGTGGAGAAGGTCTTGGTAGCTCTTCTGTGCGCTTCTGTTTCACTGCCGGACTGGAGCCTTGTATTTAAGCGCGCGGCGCACTCCTCCTCCTGTCTACGTCACCGCTTTGTGTGTCGGTACTTGGTGCTCCTTTGAGCGTCGGGAAAATCGGAGCAAACTCCCACTGGTGCGTCAATCTGCCATTTCTAATGAAGGCGAGACGAGAGCGAAGGGAAACTGTTAAACGAACCGTCCAAAAATGAGAACGTTTCATATCAGCGACGGAAAAGGACAGCTGGTGCCGTAACAGCTAAATAAGAACTTCCATTTACTTACAAAGTTAATAATTGAGTCCTCTTCCGGCATTTAACCTGGGCTTCGTACACTGAGTGCATGAACCTTGGACACTGTCTCAAAATATTAAACCAGTACAGCGGTTATGAGTTATTCTAGCAAACATCAGGCAATGCAGCTGAAATAAATTAGGCGGGTTTTTTTTTCAGTTTTACAGTTTTTTCAGTTTTTAGTAACAGATCATAAAGCAGCGTTGCACATTCAGTGCATCCTCATGCTTGCAAAAGAAGAATACCTGCAAAGCAATGGACTAATACCGCCTGGTCTGTTAAGATTCAGTTAATTATTTATCTTAAACTTTCATTTAATAATTTCTTTAGTGACATCCTCACAGCTGCCAGGCAGAAGAAGGAATAATCTTCTAAACTGACCAAAAGGGGGCACTCGGGGTATGCATCTCTCCACAAAGGCATGACTCGCTGCCTGTGTAGTGGCTTTGTATCAGCAAATGAGTGGGCACCATTTGTTTGTTTAAATGAAGATATACTTCTAATCACAGCAAATGAAAAGACATGGAACTGTCAATTGCCAGTCACTCAGTTTTTAATGAACAATAACAGTTATTGCAGGAGAAAAAGGTCTAGGTATGAAAGTGGAAACTGTTTTTTTAATTCCCCAAAAACTGAGTGGATATTATGTGATAAAATAAATAAAACAGCCGACTCTAACTTGTGTCAAAAATGAGTGTGTGCTGCTTTAATGTGATTCATTCAGGGTGACAAAGTAACTCAGTGCCACCAAATAAAAATGTAATAATGTGACCCAGACCAGCTGAAGATACATAATGAAGCTTATGAGGTGTGTATGAGAACTTTCCAGGCATGCACTGGGGTATAAGCTCACTCACATAAAGCTCATTTTAGTCCTGCGTGATTACGACTATCACTCTGAGCTTACATATAAATAAACCCTTATTATTAGAAACAAAAATGAAACCATAAGGCAGTTAAAAACAGACACAATATGTGATTAATACAAAACAGCAGTGGGCATGGGAGCTGTGGTTTGTGTTAATTTACCTTCAAAATGAATTTAACCAGAAAACCATGTGGAATCACTCCAGAGTGCAGCTAAACTTCTGGCTGCATTTACCCCAAATGTCTCCTACATCTTCTTCATCATGTCAGAGCTTAGTATTTATATACAATTCCACCTGAAGTACATTTTAGTTCTGTATTTCTATGTGAAAGTTACTTATGAGCTCCTGCATGTTGCAACCATATGAATGCTTCCCACTCCTTTTCTTACTGGAGAAAAGTGCCCTGTTAAGTGTGACAGGCCCCTGAGCCTGGTAATCAGAGAGTGCATTGTTTGTATCCATGTTGGCTCAGGTTGAAAACAGAGTGTGCGTCAGAGTCAGCCGACGTTTCTGCTCGGCATGCTCAAATCCTGTTAACTTTCACATCTCTTTTCCCGAGGCATCCTGCTGATGAATAAGATCACTGGCCTCCTGCGTCCCGTGCACTATGACCCAGTATGTGTGTGTGGGTGTACTTGTATCTTTGTGAGGCCAATTATGAGCATAATTCTATCAGAGTGAGGACATTTTGGCTGACCCTCAGTTTGTCAGTCTCCTGTTGGAGGGTTAATGCTTGGCTTTAGTTTTAAAGTTAGATTTAGGTTAGGGTTAGAGTAATGGTTGGTGTTAGGCATTTAGCTGTGATGGTTGTCCTCACGAAGACAGAAGTACAATTATGTGTGTGTACATATGAGTATCAATAAGTACTTTCAGCAGTCTTATGCAGTAAACTTCCACTGGGACCACAAAGAAGCAGCACAAATGCAACTGATAACGATGACGAGAACATATAACCATTAGAGATGTCAACCAATAAACACGTGGAAACCCATCTGAACAGTCCCCTACTTCCTCCAGTCCACTCTTACTCTTCTTTTCCGTCACAGGTACATCAAAAACAAATGTGAGAAAGGCTTGTGTATGAGTCTATGACAATGGATATATCAAAGCCCATCACCTGTTTGTACTGTGTTACTTGTTATAGTGGTTCATAGTGCGTTTGATTGTATTAGTAGTCCACTACCAGTTTGGCTGTCAGTGTGCGCCCTCTACAGGTAGACCAAAATTTGGTCACATACCCAGAGAAGACAGAGCAGGCTGTTGAGTGGAGTGTAACAGTATTAGGAAACCCAGCATGTGTGTGTGTTTGTGACCTCTCAACCACATGTGAGTGTATAGGCCTCTATACACTCATCAACCTAAGCTGTGACACTGTAACAGATACTGTATCAATAAATTGGGCAATGTTCTCACCGACACAGTGGGGAGTGTCAACTATTACCACCTTACAGATAGCTCTACCTCACCTACAAATACATCAATAATACAAAAATACTTCAATAAATTTGATAATAAAAAACAGTGGTGGTGTTTTCCTGGCTAATAGATAATGACTGCGAGGAAGGACAGATGTGCTGCGGCGCAGCAGTGGAAAAGGAAATGCAGAGGAGAGTGGAAAAACAAGTGGTGCAAGTGACAGGACTCAGCTCTTAAAAGACAGTGAGGGGTTGAAATATTGTTTGTGAAGTGGCATGAAATGGTACAACATTACAGTCTGCCTCAGACCTGCTTTGATCAGCTTCCTGTAATCAGACAGGGAACATTCAGAGGCACCTATGGTGTTCATCATAGTGTGCTGAAGGTCAGGTTTATCCACCTCTACAGGCAGTCGTATGCAGATGCAATCAGGAAGCACTTGCATCATACAGAAGGCAATTTATAACCTTTAATAATGCATGTCTCATTGTTACTGTTCAATTTCTCACTTATGCGTGTGGACATAATGTACTGTGGGTGAGTGGGCTACAGGTGTTTGTGTTTCATTAACAATTGGTATTATTACATTCAATGCAGTAATCCTGAATCTATGTTATTTTATAAAATTCCAGTGCTGTGTTGTCTGTGTGGAATTTGTTTTGGTTTAATGACCATCTTTAGAGATGGTCACGATTGGCTTGAACCCTGACACACAACACGACAGCAGTTTTAGTTGTTTGTGTTTTTAGGAAATTATGCTTTGTGTGTGTGGGCTTGCCTATTCATGCAAATGTATGTTTGTGTCCACGTTTGCATAATAGAGCATTTGTCTCAAATTAAGTGGGGTTTGGACTGCACTGTGCTTTGGGCTAATCTCTATGACATCAGCATGCTCACATGACAGTTATCAGTTCTAATGTTCACCATGTTCACTTGTTGAATTTAGCATTTTGAACCAAACAAAAGTTTGACCGGCTAATAAGAACAAATAAAAAGTGAAGAAATTCCTGGAGTTCATCAAGAATGCCTGCACCAAATTCTAAACAAACCAGCAGGAAAGTCCAGGAGACAGACTGATAGCATGGTAAACAGCAGTGGATACTGTAGGATGTGGAACAAGTAGGAAAATGTTTCTCCTGCAAAGACTATAAACATTATCAGAGGAAGAAACATGATCAGGTGTGTCAATGTCATCTTGACAGGGACATCTGAAGTCAGGCTCTGGAGTTAAATACATAATAAAAAGCATTGGTCCAGGCAGCAGAGTGGTATCACATTCCTCCTGTGTGAGCAGTACTACTGTGGACACTCTTTCTCAGGAACAAACATGCAAATTCCCAAATGTCACCTCAATTCCAATTAGCCCACTCTCTGACAGCCACTGAAAGGGATGAAAACACTGCTTAGAGAAATGTAAGTGATGAGACATGCTTCAGCTTCTGTCCTACACTAATTACCTCACTTATTCTAGCACTTTAATTATTCTAAAAACATAAGTGCAGCCTGATTTCAGCAGAGCTCTCGGTATAATATGGGACTTCAAACTCTACGTTAAAGCTGGTGTATTTTTAGCATCACAAATACAGTGGCAAGAAAAATAAAGTTAGTCTTTTGAAATGACCTGCATTCAAAGTGCAGTCTGTCAACAGACTGAGAACTCTTTTGAGTTTTGTTTCAACAGTAAACTATATTCATTATGTACAAAGCGATGCTTGGAACATTGTTTTATTATGTGCCAGTGTTCATAACATTAGTTTTAATGCTGGACACAGATGCGGACACAGAACAAGAGATTTGCCAGGTTTATTTTTCAGTGGAAGTAAAGCAAAACAAACCAACAAACAAACAAACATGATCCAAAAAGTAATCCGAGTAACAGACTGGCAGGAGGGCTTGAACAGACGGCACGACCCACCAGGATGACGTCTTTGACTGTGTAAAACAAGCGTTGTTCTGGAGACTGACCAGAGGTGGATGCATGAAGCATGAAAAGTGTGTGTTCCTGTGGGTGGCCTTAAATGTGGACCTGGAAGTGAGGTCATTCTGATGGGCAGCCTCATTTTTGTTGGCACATCAGGAAACAGAAATCTGAAGCTTGACCACTATGGGTAGCCAGCTGAGTAGAGTGCTGAGGCAGTGGCTGTCTGTGTAGATTCTCAGTCGTCCAGGGGAGGTTATCTAGAAGTTGAGTCATGGCAACTGGACTTTCTGTTCTTTAAGGCTGAAACGTTTTGCCATCCATCCAAGTGGCTTCATCAGTCTGAGAAAGGTTGGACAGGTACCTTACCTAAGCAAATCAGGTGAGAGTCGTCAGACCCACGCCCCTGAGTTGGTTTCACTTCACACCTGGTCTGAATAGGCTCATTAGGTGAACAAAGGAGTGAGCTCAGGTGAGGGTGGTGGACTCCTTCTGATTCCCTGTTCCTTAATTTGCTGGGAACAGATAAAAGGGCAGCCTGGTAGATTGAAGAAAGATTATGTCTGAGTCCTCCACCCCTGTTGAGAGAGGGTTTCTCCACTTCGACATAGATAGCTTCTCTGACTCCTCTTTCAAACCACCTATCTTCTCTGAACAAAATGAGTACCTCACTGTCTTCAAAAGGGTGTCCTCTAAATGGAGGTGCACAGCTGACTGTGGTCCTGAGGAGCTGCTCCTCCTGTTAAGTGGTTTTTTGGTTTCTCCAGTGTTAAGTTCTGAGCATTCTTCCTTACACTGTACAGCATACACCACATTACTCCTCTTTTGTTTTGGTATCTGGTCTTTAGGGTGAACCAGTCTCTGTCTCAGTGTGTTTTGAAGTGGACTGGTATCTGATGTTTCCCAAAAATCTGTTTAACCCTCTGGGGTCTGAGGGGGTTTTTGGGGCCTGGAAAATGTTGACATGTCCTGACATTTGTGCTTTTTTCAGTGTTTTTTAAACATATTAATGTCTAAAGTCTAATAACACTGTAATCAGCACAAAATTGGCTACAATAATATGTGAGCAGCAAGTTTATACAGTATTGTGTTTTTGAGAAAAAAGTGTTTATGCATGGTTAGTGAAAAACTAAAATTTTTTACTCACTGAAATAAGACCATAAAACACAAACAGAACATTGGTTCACAAGACTTTGGAGACCAGCATGTTGTAGGCTAAAGTGTTTACTTCAGAGTGCTGTGAATGTCATCTTGTTCACACATTCACAGTAAACAATACACTGATTTAAATTTTCTAAGACACTTTTTGTCCAGAAAGGCCATATGCAAGAGGGTGTGTCTGAGGATGAATAGTCATGTGATTTACCTGAGAACACAAAAGACGCACTGAACGACCAGACAAAGACGTGCATAATGAGCCTTTCAGTCAATGTAGATGGGACGGATTAGTGCAGCACAATACAAAACAATGAGGAGCCAAACGATCCTCATTTGAGTTAAAATCAGTGTTTTTACTCTGAGGACAAGCTAAACTATTTGTCTCTGTGTGGAATACAAGAAGCGCTTCTTCTAGATGGCATAGCCCTGGCCTCCAGCACTACTGTAAAAAACCTTGGAGTTATTTTTGACCAGGACATGTCCTTTAACTCACACATTAAACAAATTTCTAGAACTGCATTCTTTCACCTGCGCAACATTTCGAAAATTAGGAACATCCTGTCTCAAAATGATGCAGAAAAACTAGTACATGCATTTGTTTCCTCAAGGCTAGATTACTGTAACTCATTACTATCTGGATGTCCTAATATCTTAATAAAAAGCCTCCAATTAATCCAGAATGCCGCAGCCAGAGTCCTGACAGGAACTAGCAAGAGAGATCATATTTCTCCTATATTGGCTTCTCTTCATTGGCTCCCTGTAAAATATAGAATAGAATTTAAAATCCTTCTTCTCACATACAAATCCCTTCATAATCAAGCTCCTTCATACCTTAAAGACCTCATAGTACCATATTATCCCAATAGACCACTTCGCTCTCAGAGTGCAGGCCTACTTGTGGTTCCCAGAGTTCTCAAAAGCAGAATGGGAGGCAGAGCCTTTAGCTATCAAGCTCCTCTCCTGTGGAACCAGCTCTCAGCCTGGGTTCAGGAGGCAGACACTCTCTGTACTTTTAAGGCTAGACTTAAAACCTTCCTCTTTGACAAAGCATATAGTTAGGGCTGGCTTCAGGCAACCCTGAACCATCCCTTAGTTAGTTATGCTGCTATAGGCCTAGACTGCCCGAGGACCATCGGTGCACTGAGCTCCCCTACCCTAACCCCCCCCTTCCCTTCCCCTCCTCTCTCTTCTCTCCTCCCACCTCATGTATATTCCACCATTGAATGTTACTAACCTTGTGCTCTCTCTCTCCCCTAGTTTGTGCTCTCTCCCTCTCTCTCTGTTCTCTCTGTACCTTCTGCAGGTGTCCCTGGTCCTGGAGCTGTTTATCGCTGATGTGCAGTTACTGGCCCCACCACCTTGCAGTGTCTATTTGTTGTTTATTGTTGCTGTTCTTTTCTCTCTGCTCTATCCACTCACCCCAACCGGTCGAGGCAGATGGCCGCCCAAACTGAGCCCGGTTCTGCTGGAGGTTTTTTTTTCTTCCGTTAAAGGGAGTTTTTTCCTCTCTTTGTGATTTGGCGCTATACAAATAAAATTGAATTGAATTGAATTGAATTCACGTCTGTGACGCGCCATCATCCAAACGCGCCGAAAAAGTGAGTAAATTCTATGATGAAGTTTGATATTATATGTCATTTCTCGGGGGTGTGCACATATTTACCTGGTTCACCTGAGATTATTTACATGTGAACAGTGGACAGTGTACAAGGCGGGACCGCATTACCTGTAATGAGGTGAGACAGGAAAAAACGGACTTCTCCTTACGTTCATACGGATTAAATAAAAAGTGATGATTTGTTTTTGACTTGAATTGTTTCACTCAAAAGAAAACATTTCAAGCTTTCTAGCCATATAATTCTTATTTTTATGAGGCAAGTATTCGCTGAGATTCTGGTTGTTTTATTTACGCGTCTGTGAAGAGAAATGGCAGAGACAGAAAAGTCCGAGAGCGCACCCTGTCGGCTTTCCTTATTTAAAAAAAGCACAACGTTTTGTTGTTATTATGATGGTATACCACTAAAACTAGACCCTTTACAGATTTGAATGATATAGTTCTTTTATCTGTACGATCAGAATTGACGGAGTGATTTAAGTTTGTTTCGGCCTTATCAGGAAAAGATGCGTCAAAACGCGCCGGCGCGTGCATCGACCCCAGAGGGGTCTCTCAGAAACCCCTGCTACATAGGGACTGACCAGGTTTTTCCTCTGTGGATCTTGAGGCTCAGCTGTGTCTCTTGTTTTTTTGCCCGATGTGGATGTTGCCTTGTTGAAAGCCCACTTGGCTGTGGAGAGCTGAATAGGAGGCCAGTAATCTCTGCTCTAGTTGACTCTGGGAGGAAGTGTAGCCTCAAAAAAACCAGACTACAGCTCAGCCATGGAATCAAAGAACCACAGCAACCAGCAGCAACCTTAGACAGTTCCTCCATCATGGGGGAGCAGATGCTGAACAGACAAAAGCCTCTCTTGCTGTGGTTGTTGGATCTATAGTTGGCCAAATCCTACTGTCAGTGGTGTATTTTAATTTTAATGCTGGACCAAGGGGCAGACAAATAACAAGAGAGATGAGGATTCGCCAGGCTTATTTAGTCATGAAGTGAGGTAAGAACAGCAATAGTGGAAACCTGAATCATGAACATCTTCAGAGATCCTAAGAATGAAGGCAAAGACACAATGTGACCATGAAATGACAAGGATCTGGCAACAGCACGTGGTGAACAACCAGTATAAACACAAGGGCAACCGAACAGAGTACAGGTGAACATAATCAGAGAAAATGAGGTTGGTAAAGTAGAGGTAGATAAATCAACAGCATTAGAGATGTTTCACTCCAAGTTTAGAAAAGAATGGTCATAACCATTGAACCACTGAATGTTACTAACCTTGTGCTCTCTCTCTCCCCTAGTTTGTGCTCTCTCCCTCTCTCTCTGTTCTCTCTGTACCTTCTGCAGGTGTCCCTGGTCCTGGAGCTGTATATCGCTGATGTGCAGTTACTGGTCCCACCAACCTGCAGTGTCTATTTGTTGTTCTTTTCTCTCTGCTCTATCCACTCACCCCAACCGGTCGAGGCAGATGGCCGCCCAAACTGAGCCCGGTTCTGCTGGAGGTTTTTTCTTCCGTTAAAGGGAGTTTTACCTCTCCACTGTCGCCAAGGCCTTGCTCATAAGGGAATTGTTGGGTTTTTAGTTTTAGTTTTTGTAAAGTGCCTTGAGATGATTTGTATTGTGATTTGGCGCTATACAAATAAATTGAATTGAATTGAACCATTCATCTAGTGAGAGTAGCAAACCTCAGTGTACGGTCATGTTATTAAACATGTCTTTGGCTCGTACTGGACAATTATAGCATTTAGTTTATACACCTATTATAATTAACATACAGTACATACACTATGAATTATGCCACTCGCAACAAAGAACTACACAACAATGTCCACAACTACTGTACCACTGACTCAACTTTTATAGTTTCTAACCTATGTGTGTGATTTAGTGATCTTTTTTGTGATTTTCCTTGTTTTGTTTCAGAATTTTTATGTGTACACATGCAGATGGGCTAAAAGGTGGGTAATTATTTCTGTGGAAGAGTAGTTGTTAAATGATATTTTTATATAATAATGAATAATTACACTAATCAGCCATTACTCAGCAACCCCTCTGTATCACCAGCCACCAACACGGTAACTAAAACTTAAATTATTACGACTTAAAAGTCACAGACAGATAGTTACCATTAGGTATATAGTTATTCACAAACCAATCAAATTAAGTTTATCAGAGGAACTGCATTAGCTTTTTGTTCTTTCAGTTCAGTGCTCTCCTAATTTTCCTGACTCATGCAAATGAAGAATAATTACGCCTGATGCTTTTTACCACATCCCGCATTAGATATACTGAGTGCTGAATCATGTGCTACCATTAATAATCTTGTTTTCTTAAGACACAAAAGCCTTTGCGGTCACTGAATGAAGTGGTCAACCCACACACACATCAGCAGGAGCTTTGTACCGGCCCTGGTGATTCTGTCCAAGGCTTCACTGCAGAACCTTCTGCTTGTTGTGGCCTCTCTGCTTTTAGTCTGGTTTGGGTGAGTGGACTGCAGCTCAGTCGGACTGAGATCAGATAAAGGACTCAACCAGTCAAAGATGTTCCACCTCTTCACTTTGAAAATCTCTTTGGTTGCTGCGTAAGTTCAGAATCATTGTCCTGCGAAATGATGAGCTATTTAATGGGTTCTCCTGTTCTCCTGCTCCTGCAAAGATCTGCAGTTATTGTGCAGCAGTTCCATTGGCAGCCATAATAGAACCAGCACCATGTGTGACAGATGATGTGGTGCTTTTAGTCCTGAGTAGTTCCTTTGTTCCTCCACAAAATCCTGTTTTCATTTTGATAGAGGTAGATGTTTTTGCATCTTTCGATCAATCCTCTGAGACTGTGAGTCAGTGACTAGAAAACACATCAACATCCTAGAAAAGACTTGTTATGCAGGCTTAAAGGAGTTTTTTCTTTACCAAATGCAAATGATTTTCTGCTTATGTCCCATACAACGCCTCAAGATAAACTAAACTAAACAAAACTAGGACTGGTTAGTCTACCAGGTGGTTAGTCATTGGTCCACACCTACTTTTTTAGGAGGTGTGACCATGAAATGACAAGGACATAAGGATGTACCCAAGTGTTGATTTTGACAAACCAACTATCTTTGATATCTATTCTATAGATTTTTGTTTTATTGAACCTCATCACCTTCTTCACTTGCATGGTCACCTCTTTACCCCTTGACAGACATCTCTACTTCAAACTAGATGGAGACTCTGAGCCACATGCATAAAGTTCTGTTGAAATCACATGAATCTGCTCAAGAAATATTTAGTAGCCAAGTGTCCAATTACTTTTGAATACCTAAATTTTGTACGTGTTGACCTGAAGCACAGACTCCTGAACTGAAACACATGCACAAGTGTTCAAATGCTTATGCACTGGACTGTATAACACTGAATAATTAAATCAACAATGTCAGTGTTGAATCTTAAATTTATGGGTATTCTAGAAAAACACTGGACTGGAAAGAACTGCTGAGTGGAGGTCAAACAGTTAGTCTATCAAATCCAACACAATATTTTCAATAAATACAGTCACCACATAGGGATTTTATCAGAAATGTGCCTATTAAAAATAAAATTAAAATAAAATAATTTGAGAACTCAGTGATGCACACAGCATCTCTAAGTCAGACTGATCGTACTGCAACTTGAAATCTACAAAAAGACAAGGAACAATTTGGAATGACATCAGCAAAGATATCCAAGAATAATTTTGGATAATAAAGAATAATAAACACTGTAAAACACACAGCATCAATAAATCTGCCCAGTGGTTTCTGTGCAGCATGTGTGTGCAAGCTACAATTTGCTATTGTTAGCCACAAAACAGCATGCAACTCTGTGAAACCACAATTACCTTTCTGATTGTGTACAGATAAAGCAAAAGAGAGATGTGAATTTATTGAGCTTTTGAATTGTTGCTAAGGGTATTTTTGAAGTTTGGACAGAGTTGGGTATTGTGTTTCAAGTATTTATGCTAATAAGCCCAGCCTCCTGGCTCGGTATTTGATAGATTGACACACTGGTATTAATTACAGTATTTCAGCTAATTCTCAGCAAGAAAGTGAATTAGCCAGTTTGAAAATATCAAGTATTTACTTATTTACTTTAACTTGTCCTCCTTAGCCTAATAAAGTATGTCATAGCCATATGGTCCACAAATATGGCTCTATGTAGCTTTGCTGTTGGGACATTTTTCCATCAGTCCACATGACAAAAGGGGAATCCTCATCCAAACCTGAAGCAGGAAACATCTGGTGATTATTCATGCTTGCTGTGCTGCCTCCTCTCCTGATAGATCTGTTTAGTGAAGGCTCTGTAAATAAAGCAGAACAAACACATAATGGGACAATAAATAAGAGACCATATCACTGTACCACCCTGTGCCAGGAACGCAAGTGTGTGTTGAACCGTGAGAACCTTTGAGTGAATGTGTGTATGACAGGGACATGTATGTCCCCACATATTCCCCCAGTCTGTTGCACATGAATGCACACACAATTTTACACCACTGACCCCCATATACTGCTCCTTAATGACAAAGCACAACCTTTCAAGAAATGCACTGCAAAGGTGAAAACACAAACACATGCAAATAGAAAAATACTGCAAAACATGCTACACCAGAAATCCTCCAACATACTAGTGGAGGTGAGAAGCTTGATTTACCTAGTCAGCAACAATGTGAATATTTCTGTGCTCCCATCATACTCTGTCCCAAATCCCTCACTTCTGTTTCCTAAGCCTAATTCCTGCATGTGATAATAAGTGTAAAAAACTAAAAGGTTTCTTCTCTTTAGAGAAGAGAGACTTTGCTACTGTCAGTAGATTAGATTTAAACTAGATGATGGCTCTGAGAATAACAGCTTTTGAAAATGTGCCTCACAATATTGTGAGAGAATGACCACACCATAAAAAGAATAAGCTGCAGTCAGCACCAATTAAGAATAAAGCTATGGGTGCATTCTTCTTCTTCTTATTATTATTATTATCTTTAATGCAATCCATGCAGAACATTCATAATTGAAAATCCAGATGCTGATGCTGATGTTTACTCAAGACAGGATAAGAGGGACACTGGTGTACATGTAAACCTCCTAACAGAACTTAAAATATACATGGCAGGGGAATGAACTTTATTTGGTGTAGGGCTGCACCAAATACTTGAGTAAATTGATGAATTGATAAATTGATATTTGTTTAATTACAATCACTTGCGTTATTGGACCTGCTACGCATAGGGATCATTGTTCCACACGGACCATAATCGCTGCCGCACAACGCATTTCAGTATCAAAAGTTGGCGCTATGGCAGAGAGTGAAACGTCCAACTGGGCTCCTTGCAATTCCCGGCACAGCTGAATCAAATGAGATCATTCAGAATTCATGCCAGAGGCAGAAGATAAAAATAGTTTACAAATTGTTTTTCAGTCACAGTGTGTGGTAAAGTCTGGCACCTGCTTTACCTTCAAATCACAGGGTCAAGTTAAATTATATATAGTAGTTGTGGATTGGAGCAGGCTAAAATTGCTACAGCGACATAGACACCTGTGCATTACATTCACAGGTCCAGTTTATGTGACGAAAAACATGCTTCTCACACTGCTGAGGCTAACCTCTCTCTTCCTTTTTATTTCACTTGTTGGCCACATGAGACCACCCTGAAAGAAGAAGCTGGACAAAGAGACAAATGTGTCTTTTCTAGCCAGCACTGTGTGACTTTCATTGCAGCAAAAATATAGGTGTGAGCATGTGAAACAACCAACATACAGGGCTTAATGAGGTGTAAAAAGGACAGAAAGGGCTTGTAAGATGTCACTTCCTGACTGGTATTTGGATTGGTAAACATAAATTTTCCTGTGCTTGTGTGTGTTTTGGTTTATGGATGTGATATATCAATTTGCCATTTTTCACCATTTGTTTTTGTGCAACTGTCCAGGTGAACATTTCATATTTGTTATAGACTTCACAACATAATAAGTTGTGACAGAGTATGATGTGGTAGGTACAGTACAACCATGTGCCACTGTGCCATCGCTGTGTCAGTAGATCATGCATTTTAATGAAGTTATGCAACAGATTTACCGCACATGTAAATGCAAATCCGCACAATAATACATGTACATACAAAACACACCTATACACCTGAAGATGACACATATACATATACAAAATGCTCTTGATGAGTGAATGCACTTAGCAACTGTGTCCATGCTGAGCCCTGCCTCATTTGTGACTGCCTTATGCAGTAGCAGGAGGTTTGTGTATTTCTCTCTGTGTTTCTGCACACATGTGTCTGTGTGGACAGATGTCCAAAAGTAGGTCACTCAAAACTGTTTTTTAGGTCTTATCTCATAATTATTATGGATGAGGACGAGGACTACACAAGGGGGGGGGGGGGGGGGGGGGGGGGGGGACTGACCAATGAGGCTTTTAAATAAATAAAACACGATCTGGCCACCTATTTTTGTGCATCTCAACTTTTTGCAAAACTAATGAATGTAGTCTTGAATAAATGATGACGTCTGAGAAGAAAACACAAGGGAGCAGGATGAGGGCTGGGAGTAGAATGGTACGTCATTGTCTTACTTAGGTGGCCTTGTTCATTTGCATTTGAGTGACCTGTCCCCATTTACCTGGGTAAATAAATCACCAGCAAGGTTGCTGAGTCTAGGCTACAGCTGAAGTATAAATGGATGCCCTCATTCACAATTAAGTAACTACAACAGAACATGTATTAAATGGAGTGTGCCCGTCAGTTGCACTTAGTCACTTCATGTATCTTAGGCCAATCACACATCTGTAAGGGATAAAAAGAACCAAGTGTTAATGGATCAAAGAAACATTTTATGTACTGTATGTTTTGTATTTATTCACCTCATAGATATTACGCATGTGTAGCATCAGTGAAGTCTCTACATTTATCCCCTGTGATAATGAAATTTTGTTCCAGAGACGTTAACATGTATGATTAAACCAAAGGTACACTGAGCTAGTGCAGCATTTATTTGTGTGAGTGAGAAAGACAGTTTCTTGCTTTTTAGTTGATCCATATCCTTGTGTTGCCTACCCATTTTTGTGTGTAGCCCAGGAAACAGATAGATTACAGTCAGATTTGGGATCCAGCCAACAGACACGCACAATACATATATAAGTTAATAAAAATTAGGAGTTCCACAGGTAAAGATTTAGGGTCCTCTGCAGTTTTAATTCTGTGTGAATACTTTGGAAAAAAGAGAACATTTAAATAATTGACACATGCACAGAGACAACTTGTCATTTGTAACTCTGTCAATGTCTAAATGTGACCTGTATGATACAACTATGTTTTCATTTTGTTAACAAATGGGAAGAGGAGAAAGACTTACCCCTCAAATCTTATCGCCACCTTGTAAGCTATGGCTATAATAACAGTCAGAACAAAACCAACAGGACTGGCACCACTGCAGAAAGAGAGAAAGAGCAAGGCAGCTTTGAATGAGGTTACGTCTGTATGTTTTTTGTTACAACAGTTAAGTGATAAGCAGTAAACAAAAAAGTCAAATATAGTTTTAGAAAATAACTGAATTTAAAAATGTTTTAGCTTGTAGTTTATCTATGTGGGGAAAAATAAACACTCACAGCATAAATGACCTACATAAACATCAAAAACTGGCACACTGACAAGATAAATCACCTTCCTACACACAGTGAGCAGCATTGTTTGTTTAAAAATAAAATACTCGAGAACACTGCTGTGTAATGTTGTACAAAACATGAATGCAAAACTGATCACATACTACTCCCACAGTATTTGGATGATGCACAGATGTGTGTTCAGGTTTATTGCCCTTTCATGCCCATTTTCATGAACCCAAACTCCTGGAAAAATGGATGTGAGGAAAACGAAATGTAGTTCCTCATGGACATGGAACAGAAGATTGTCATCATTAAAGTCATCACATGATCTCAGGCACTCAGAATATGGTATTTCTTTTCAATGACTCAGTGTGTGATCCCAGATTGTCAGGAATGCAGAGTTGATCAGAAGACAGTAAATGTACATATACAGCTCTTTTCTCCACTCAAAGCACTTTTATACATTTGTCCAGACACCCATTCACTTCCACAATGGCTCACACACTCATACAACGGTAGAACAGCCACGAGGGGCAACTTAGGGTTCAGTGTTTTGCGCAAGGACACTTTGACATGTGAAGCCAGGGATTGAACCACCAGCCACTCATGTCAGTGATAATTAGAGCAAACAGGATGCACATGAACACAGCAGAGCCACAGGAAAGGGTCTAAATACATTGCAGTTTTTTAAATTTTTATTGGGTTTGTATTGTCTTCACGCTGTGGTTAGGGGTGAATAATGAGCAAAAATGGAATTCTTAGCACGCAATAAAAAAGGGCAGAAATTCAACAGGGCTCAATACTTTGCAGAGACTATGAGTGTTCTGCACTGAGATGTGTAACTTTAACCTTTAAAGCACACTATGCCAATACTTGCCACAAAGGTAAAGAAAAAAAGCATAATCACATCAATCAGTACAACAGCACATTGTAGGGCAGCTAAACTAGACTCACTGATGAGACTTATATAACTGACCACCCTGACCCAGTTAGTCAGACAGTAATGGAGGCAGCAGGATACAGAGAAAAAAGCATTTTTAAAGAGCAAAATTATAAAAACAAAAACACCAAAAGCTGTACAAAGTTAGTCCACCCCTGAATTTCTTCTTCTTCAGTAGCAACAACACTTCCTTACTGAATGTATGCAGCACAACCAGGAGAGATTCAGAAAGCAATGCCCTGAAAAAAATAGCTAGTGTGTGGCATGGACGCATAAATAGCAATGTTGGTCAGAATGTCTGTCAGTCCGAACTGAATGACTGTGAAATTTGGTATAGAAATTCATAGTCAGTTAGTCAGTCTTTTCCACTTTAGTTTGCACTAGTGTTTGTTCTAAAATGTTCTAAATTAAAGCCCTGTCAGGAAATTACATCTACAGTTTTTCTACCTGGAATTCACTGCTGCATCTGTAATGAAAAAACCAAAATGTCAAAATGTTGATGTGGTGGACCAACTGATGGACTACCATCACCGCCACAAACAATCTTCCTCTGTGGAGCTCAAGACTTTACTTAGAGATGCTGTTATTGCACTGGGCATTCAATTAACTGCTTTCATCACCTTCGTATGTGAAACACAACACTGGCTTCACTGTTAATAACACACCAATCTGATGTGAGGGTGAGTCAGTAGACCTTGTGTGGCAATCCCTGTTTACCACTGACCTATTTTACAAACTATCATAATTACAAAGGACAAAACTAAAACTGGTCAGGGCGTGGGCTGATTGGCTTGTTCCAAACCAGAACATTATCCCTGTTCATTAGAGTAACACATTGCTCCCCTGAACCAGAGCTGAAAGCCAGTTTTCTTTATCTACTTCTTCTGATTCAATTTGTGTGGTGCATCCTGTTTGTGACTCTGTGGGCTATAGGGGAAAGAAGCATTTCCTTCGAGTCATTTGTGACACATCTTTTTGTATGTTAACCCTTTGGGTTTCTCTTCATGCTTTTAATAACTATGCCTGTCTGAAACATCACTGTTACATGACTTGTTAAAGGATGATCACAATCATATGAGACAACAGCTGTCAGTTTGCTCTGAATTAATGAGCATGTGAATAAATTAATGTTGATTTTAGAATAGTGATATCACCAAGTCTCAGTGGTTGCTAAATCTGTCAAGAAATCTGTGCGTATGCACAGGTGCCATGTGTTTGTGTGTTTCCGTGCTGTTTATACCTATCAGGCTGCAGACGCTCAGATTCAGGCAGCATGTCCACTGCAGGCGAGACTTTCAAAACATGGTTACATGCAGGAATATGTAGGTCATAGTGTATGTTCATCTTTGTGGTTTCCTTGATGAACAGCATTGGAACATGAATATTTCTACCACATTTAACTGGGATCTATCTAGTAGTTCTTATATGTCACAGAAAACCAAAATTGGCAACATGCTTATATTTTGTCCTGACTGATACAGCCAGCAAATATTCACATTTGAGAAACAGTAACTAAGCAATAAGGCACTGCTGCTTAAAAACTTTTAACTTAACTTTGCAGACGGCATTAGAGGCAACACATTTATCACCATTATTATTCTCCAGAAGCTGGCAGCACTAGTTATGAGACTGAGCAAGGGAACTTCTCCCACTGAAACTGGGTTAATAATGTTTTCAAAATCATACTGTCCTTATACGTGGCACATAAACACACTCGTATACTCTAATTGAAATGCAGGCTGAATGTGCTTTAAGTGCTGGGTATGCTGTGATTCACTGCTGCCCCCAATAATAATGCTCAGATGATGCCTGTGCTGCTCTTTGGGAAAACCGATGTAGCTCAACACATACTCAACGATCGAAGGGAAAGTGAGAGTCCAATCTCTGACCTAGTTTGGAGAGAATGGAAAAGTAAATGTACCCTGAGATCGAAGAAAAACTTTTTCACACACGAAACACGTACACAGGACAGACAAATCTTTCATCTTGTCATTTCATTTTTTCTTGCCTATAGACCTGCAGAGCCTCATTGCTGTCTAATCTGCCTTTTGGTGTAGTGAATGAGAAGGGGCAACTGGATGAAAAGAGAAAACATCTGTAATAAGTACAGCACCTACAGACAGAGGTGTGAAGTATAACAAACACTGGAGACAGGGCTGTTGCGGGATGTCCTGGAAATATGTTTTGTGTTTTAATGTGTATTAATGGAACATAACATGATTTTTAACTTCAATAACTTTTAAAAGCACATACAACATCTACATAATATCTACAAATATTGTCTGGTAACAAAAACTCTTTCAGTGATGCTGACATTGAAGCACAGCCATGATGGCTGACATTTTAAATGAATTCTAAAACTTGCCAAAGCGGATTGCTATTGTGTAATTTTTCAGTCTCTTTTTTGTTACTCTGAAGGGTGTAATAAGCACCCTGTAAAAGAAATAGCTAATACAACCATGACTATTTCTTTTGTCCATGAAGCTGTCTTGAGATATACATTTGACTCTCCTTCTGCTGCTACACTGTCCACCTATACATTCTGTAATCTCAGCCACAGCTTAATGGCAGCAAGGTAGCAGGGTCAGCTGGGAGCAGAGTGATGTGGTTTCGCCTGCGGCAGAGTGACATTTTGAAACTTTGAGTATCGCTGTTCTGCGTTCTTCATAGGCTAATTTAGACTATAATTAGTATAATCAGAAATGTGACTTACACACTGAAGTAACTTATGTTTTTTTCTGTTCAACAAGGCTGTTTTGCTAAAAGCAACTTATACTCTAGTGAGACTTATAGTCTGGACAATACGGTAACTGTTCCAGTGTTGGTTGAACCTTGGGGGGGTGTGACAAAAGACGTTAATTAGACACAAACAGTTAAAATACTGTGAAAGAAAATACTTTACATAGGTTATTTGTCCCATATATTTGTTTGAAGTAATAATCCTTAATATTATTTATGACAGGGATTCAGCCATTCAGTGTACTGTGTAATGTGTAATGACTTCATTATTACTGGCAGAATGCATTATTCGTGTGGGCTGCATACCCACGCAGGAAATGATAATGTGGATGCTTGATGTGATAAAAAAGACTAAAGCAGAGGAACATGTAAACTTTTAAGTGCTTAAGTTAATTACTTTAAGATTACACTGTCAGTTTGGTGCCACAGCCTTTTTGTCTGGAGTGGTTCTCATTGCAAAAGTATAAGATATGTAATCACTAAAAGGACAGGCATCATGCAGCAATTTTAGCTCCCATCGTGGCAGCACGAGTCCAGCTTGTGTTCATGTATTAGTCTAAGTGCATCTGCTAATGCGTGTCAGCTAATATGCTGTCCATGTCACACACAGAGGCCTGTAAGTGGCCTAATGTGTGGGAGAGATTGTCTGGCACATTGTCTGGTGTGTGTGTGTGTGTGTGTGTGTGTGTGTGTGTGTGCGTGCGTGCGTGCGTGCGTGCGTGCGTGCGTGCGTGCGTGCGTGTATGTAAAGAGAGATTTTTACCCTTCTCATGTGCTTCATTTGTAACTGTAATACAGATCCACTGATACTGATACTGGCATCGGGTATCGGACCAATACTGTGCCCACTTACTCATTCACCAAAGTCACACACAGATACCACTTAACTACATTAGTTTCTGAAGGACCACGACTGTGATCAGAGGGTGGCTTGTCATTTTTGTTGTAATTTCAGAGTAGTGCCTAGAGGGAGATGTGGAGCTAACCAGAATCACTGTGGCTAAGTCTCTTAACCACAGTGAGGCTGTCGGCATTAGCAAGCAAGTATTATGTAAAGACAGTGCCGATGTGTTTACACAGAAAACGTTTCTTTTTTGTTTGAAATGTCTGTTAGTTATTTTATGTTCATTTTTATTTGTATTTATTTTTATTTATTATCCATCAGTGGATAATAACCTTCCAGTTCATTGCATTTTTAGCCTAATAGTTATTTTTGTGGTAGAAATATCGGTACTCAAATAAAAATACTCATACTCGGCGTGAAAAAAATGGTATCTGTGCATCCCTAAACTGTAAGGAGTGTATTCAAAAAACCTGATATATTATTGCCTTTTAAATTACACACTTGATGATAGTTGCTCATTTACACATCCAGCACATACAAACAAAACTTGACCTGTATCAAACATTTTTTGTCTGCTTTGGTCTCTACCAGCTGAGAGAAATATCTGCCTCTGTAGCAAGGTTGGTGATAATTCTCACCCAGTCCTCATGTGATATACCACCCACTTCACATACAAGTAGTCCGATAAACCATTATCAATTAAAAATATTGATTTTGGCTGCCTAAAGCCACTATCGAAGAGAAATCCTAAAGAGACCTCCATCTATTAAGAACCTGTGATAAGAGATTGACCGATACATCGATTTACCAATATTTTTACCGATATTTAAGCATTTTACCATAATCGGATATCGGTTTTGTAATATTGGATTTACCGATAAACACCGTCATTTTGTGGGTGTTTTGAGAATTGCGCACTGGATCACCATTACAAAGCATCTATTATAATAGTGTATTGTAAATACTGTAAATGCATCTTAAGTCAATATTGTTTTGTCAAAATGTAAAAAACATAAACCAGTGGCCACAATGGGACTGAAAGTGTAAGTCTTCATCTAAAAACACCTATTGGCATGTTTTGTTTTGTTCTCAAGCACTGTAGAAACCTGCCTGGTCTCAGAAGTAACTTATTAATGAAGAAAAACAGACAGACACACAGACACATGTCAATCTGCCTCATTTCACAGGGGATTAAACCATAGGCCTATTATCAGAGCTTTTGATTTGTTTGACTATAGATTTTTGGGACAGAAATCAGTGTGCGAAGAGTGAGGACAACGAACAGGTTGAAGCAGAGGCTGCTCTTGTTTCTTCACTGACTGATGAGAATAGAAAGACAAAGGTGACTGGAGGGACAGGTGAGGGAGAGACGCAGAAATAAGAGGTAAAGGAATCAATCGCTATCTTGATCAAACGTTCCCCTACAGAATATACACCACTAAAAGTGAATTGTAGTGCAAAGAGAAAATAGGGCAAAACTAGGAATAGAGTTGACATAGCTCTGTGTGAGGAAAACTGGGGGTTAATCGCTTTTATCGGCAGCCGGCTTATTAACCCTGGAGCGCTTGCCTAGCAACTACCCACGCTGGGCTCTGAGCAATGTGGTCACAGTTGTCATAGAGACAACATACATGGAAGGTTTTAGCCCCCACCCCACTCCATTTTTCAAGAGGGATGTGATTTGCAACTTAGAAAGTCTTCCATTTACAAGTCGCACTTTGTCATCTGCACCCGTCCTTCATGCTCTCGCTAAATTTAGAATAGTGTTTGACGTACATCACCACTTTGCCACTTTGGGTAATTTTTTCATTAATTTAATTTTATTTGTGTTAACAACTTTTTAAGTAACAATAAGGTTATGCTGCAAGCCATTCTTAGCTGCACACCTCAGCAGTGATTAAACTCAAACTGCACTTTTTTTTGCCACAGATGTCTTTTCACACACTTTTGTACAGATATTTTTATGAGGACACTGATTGGCACGATTTATTCCCCAGCCCCAAATATTAACCTTAACCATCTCAACTAAATGCCTAACCCCCACCCTTACCCTAACTAAAACCGGATTCTAACCTAAACCCTAAACCCAAGTCTTAAACCTCATTTTCCCAACATGTGCTCAGTGCCATGGCCTAAAACTCACAGTGTACAGTCACACAAGAACAGACACTTACATGAATGCTAAGCCAAGGTAGTTGGCAGTGCTCCCCCAGTACATCGGGTTCTCCATGATGTTGAAGGGAAAGCCAGTCACCTTCTCATCCATCAGGATGCCAAAGTAATCACCTGAAAAATACACACACTGAAAATTAATACAAAAAAACTCTGATGACTGAGTTCTGGCTGTACTTCATGCAAACACTGCATTTCATAATTCAAACCTGCTTATTTTTTATTCCTACAGGTTCAGAATTTGTCTCCAGGCACTAGTTTATTAACCCGTATAGGAAGAGTGGGATTCATTGCCGAGTTTTTATTGTTTCATACTGTTTCCATGGTTTCTACTGTGACATCAACCTTGTTTTAAAACTCACACCAGACAGATTATTGTCTGCTTGTCATGGTATAATCATTTTTGACAAGTTTCTCACAAAACAGCAACAAACATGCAGACAGTTCAACCTGATGATGTACTGCCAGGGAACTTTGGCACACACAGCCCTGTTACTGCTCCACCGACACCTGGCTGTTACTGATGTCATCAGTATGATCGCATGGATATGACTTCATGGGAAATCTCTGTTAAAATTTGAGAATTGTACCAACACTTCTATCCAAAAAATATTAAAAAGAAATTTAAATGTGTGGCACACTGACAGGAAACATCAATCATACCACTGATGGATGAAAAGAGAAGTATACTGCCTATTTTTGCCAGAGACCACTACCATCCAAAATAAATAAAGAAATAAAAGTAAACATTGGGGTAATTTTTTCTTTATGCACTCTGCAAATCATTTTCTATTATATAAACAGACACCTTCCTGAGGAATAAAATTATCTTAGATGTCAAGTCTGTGCTTACTTGACACTGTCTAAAATATATAAAACATTGGAGGCAGCTGAACTAGGACACTGCTCACTGTAACCTGAGCACTTACTATGGTCTGCAATGTAACAAGTTCCCCAGGTATTGTGTGGACAAAAACACGCACATGAAGTCTGACCCATTTTGGGCCTCAAGTATAACAGGACATGAACGTTCAAATACTTCCTTTTTTGCCCCATTGACAAAAACACATATTTGTGCAGCTATCCTTATGAGGATTGACATGTTGACATAGTCCATTCCCTAGCCCTTTACACATAATTAGACAATCAACACTAAATTCCCCTAACCCAAACTGTTATTCTAACCCTAACCTAAACCTGATACAAACCTGAACCTTAAAATCAGGTTTGAAGCCTCAAACTGCCCATCTGAAGGGGTGTAAGACAATGATGACCAGCCAGAATGCCCTCACTCTCCTAAAATGTGCTCACTTGCATGCAACAAATGTTTAATGGTCCTCACACTGTGGGTCCAGCAAGTACACACACAGTCCTCCAGTAGGTAAAACCAAACTGTTGAATTTCTCATGTGGTGCTGCTGATCGTGTTAATCGTTGAGTTATATAACAGTTTTCATTATGTTTGCTCATTTAAAACACCGCAGGTAGGCCAGGATGATTATGTAAACAAACATGTCTGGTTTCGAATAGAGAATAAGCTGTAACTGGTTTTCAGAATATGCTATCCTCATTTCTGACCTTCAAAAAGACTACCTGTAACACATTCAGATTTGAAAGGCACGCATAACATTTTTTTCATGTTCCTGCGTCACTGTTGTTTCATTGTGGTTTTGAAAATGGGCAACCTGGATTTGCTGAAGAATACTAGCACTGTGGTACCCTGGACATTAGAGAAATGGGTGATCAGTATAGGTTGTGATTGGAATATGGATCCCAGGCCAGCTGGCCACCACGTTAAGACTGTAATTTGATTGTGTTTGGATCTTTGTCTCTGCCCTGTACCATCACTTTGAATCACCAGGTCAGAGTGACTCAAAGGGCTTAATATAGAGCAAAAAAGACATATCAAATTACAACACGAATCCTCAGGCTATATCCTTCAATATGTGTGTGTGTATGTTTGTGGGTGTCCATGAAAACTGTGCTGCTAGATTGTGGTGTAGCATCAAACCCACCCCCATATACACAGGAACTTAATCCAGAGTAAACTGAATATAATCATCTTATTCTGGATTATAAATTAGGTAATAGATAAATAAATAGATTTTATTTTTTAAAATAATTACAAAAGTAAATAGATAAATTAGATAAATACATATGTCAAACTACAAGAGATCACTATAAAAGGAAGCAGCTAAATAGAAAAGCCAAGAGATACAGTATCACTTTTAGGAAACTACAGTGCCAGAGGAATAAGTATTCATTTTAATACAACTGTCATAGGGTGTGTTTTGAGTTCGGTTTTGGACTTTTATTTTGGTTTATTTCCTGTATAGTGCCTATGCTTGTCTTAAGTAGCTTTATCTTTGATTGTGGGAATGAGTTGCACCTGTGTCAGATTAGTTATATATTACAGTATAATATATTATACATATTAAAGCTGATATTTTAGCCTTGATGTTTCTTTAGCATCAGTGGTGGTTTATCTACAAGATGTTATGGTTGGATGAACCTATATCTAGCTGCTACCACCATCACTAACCTCTCCTGCAAGTACACAAGTGCACTGTGGTCACTCAATGGTCAGGTTGTACAGGTTGGTTTGTTAACAATGCACGTGTTTCTTTTCTATAGGGAAAAAAAATAAAGCTAACATGCTGCGATTATTCTTTACATGTGCACCACCAGCAAACTGAACAATCTGTTCCCTTACTCCTCTATGCTTATATCAACATAGCCCCAGACTGTAACACTGGCCTTCTATTCAAATGTTGTGTCAAAGCCCAAACTGAGAAAACAAGCCAAGTATCTTCACTGAAATGTTTTTTATCTGGTCCCTATAATGTTTATTTGATACTCACCTAGGAAGGTTCCAGTGAATCCCAGAGCGAGGAAGCTGCTGACCACCAATAGAGTGCCCAGCACCATGAGAGCTATGCCAACAGAGAAGACAACCAGTCTGTCCATCACCTCCCACCTGGCCTGGGCCTTCATTGCCTCTGTCATACTGCAGAAGGAAAAAAAAAAAATCATAGCCATCTTTACTTGTACATGTACTTTACGTGTATTGCTGTCAATCAGGTGCACCTTGAGCAGTAGATTTATAATGCAAAGTTTATGGACACAATTGTCCATAAGATGCTTATTGTGGACTCAAGCAAGAACACATACTCCTGCTTGTAGCTGGGGTTGTAATTGTGTAAGTATCCAGTCAATAATCAAACTACTCGGCAAATAGAAATTTTGATGACAATATGGAGGTTCATCATGTGAGAAACATGAAAGTCTGTACAAAGTTTTGTGCCAATCCAACAAGTCTATATGTTTGTTTATTATTATATTACACACCATTTTTTTACATATTCCACCTTGATGTTATCTTACCTACTGTAATAACACTTGAATAATGTAACATACATTTTTTTTCCAGGCTCATCAAGAGAAATTCCCTCATTCACTGACTCGCTTACTGGATCCACCTTATGCAACCTCCAACTTCCAACATCAAACTGTGTTATCTCAGTTCAAAATGTCAGACCTGTAACTAGCGGTTTACTGACAAAACAGGAAGCAAGTCTCAATGCATCACATTTTTGTAGCCTACAGAAGCATCCATCTTTACAGACATAATCAGGCTTCACCTTTTTATGTCTTTTTAAAACCAGACTCAACAAGTCTCTTCTTATCACCTCTCCCACCACTTCTTTCAATGCATCAATTTTGTGTGTGTGTGTGAGACTGCTGAAAGATGTTGCTTGTTAGCAAGAGTGCTTTTAATGGTCTCCTTCGTCAATTCGAAAGTAGTCTGTACTGACAGATCACATCAGGGTCATGTATTGTGTAAGTATGATTGTACAGTAAAAGCTTTTTCATTTTGGATCCACTGTGTCATCCTAAGATGTTTGGGTGGGTGAAAACTTTCTGAAAGAATGAGTACCTGCTTTAAAAGGTCCTCACCTGGGCCTTTATATTCCCTATGTGAAAGGATGGAACCTAGGTGCACTGGCATAACACAACAGTAAAAATACAAATGCTTAATTCATGTCAAATGTGCTTTTCAATGAATTGGACAGCAGCAGCAAAAGGATGGAAGCAGCTTATAACAAGGAATAGCAGATTAACTGCTATCCTGCTGCCTTTAAACATAGCCCAGTTCAAAAGTCAAGTGTTTATAGTGTTGAAAGGGTACTTCATGATGAAATCTATAATAGGACCCACACAGGTGTTGGTGCTGATCCAGCTTTGTGTGTGTAAACGTTTTAACACCTGCAGACAAAAATGGCTACTGAATTAAAACTAGGTTTGGGGTTAATAAGAGAAAACTGGGTTACAGGGTCTGTGCTGAGAGTCCCCTGGGGTTCTTCCTTTGTCAGAGGAAGCAGGAAGTGTAATTTGATTAGACTGGATTAGATAATACTTGATCCGCTGGCAGTGAAATTCACTTGCTTACTTTTTTTTTTAACTTCTTTTATTGTGCATGTTGTTTTGCCACATCATGCAAGGTAAGGCATACTGCTGGGATATGGATTGGAAAAAGATGGGAAAGTGGGTCTGTG